>NC_049255.1:28212318-28516014 GCF_011100685.1 Canis lupus familiaris
CTCAGTAAGGGCTACATTTGTCTATCATTCATTCATCTTTCTAATATTCTTAATTCGCTCATCACTTATTTACTGTCTCCAATATTTAGGGAATATATCTAGGTTTTTAGATTGAGTTTTCATAAGGAAAAGTCTGTGCTGTAATAGAGCTGATATTTCAGTTGTGAGGAGGGGAGACAAATCAGTAAACCAAACCAAAACAAAACAAAAAAAAAGGAAAGAGAAATAACAAAATAATTTGAAACAGGCAGTAGTACTTAAAAGAAGGCAGAAGGGGTCAATTTGAATGATAGACACTGGTGGGAGTAGAGGTGAGGTCAGGAAGTGGGTTGTAAGGTCTTATAGTTTATGATAGGTAAAGAGAAAATATAAGATTCCAGAGCACTGAGTAGGTGTTTTTTTTGTTTTTTTTTTTTAATATTGACTTCTCTCTTTTCAACATCTCTTTTTTTTCTTTTTTTTTTCTTCTTTTTTTTTTTTTTTAGGGGGAGGTGGGTGGTTTTATTCTTATAAATGCAAAATTGCAGGACACCTGGGTGGCTCACTCCCTTAAGTATCTGTCTTCAACTCCATCTGACCATGATCCTGGAGTCCTGGGATCAAGCCAAGAGTGGACTCCCTGCTCAGTGGAGTGTCTGCTCCTTCCTCTCCCTCTACTCCTCCTCCCACTCATGCTCTCTCTCATTCTCTCAAATAAATAAATAAATAAAATCTTTGAAAAAAATAGATGCAAGATTTCCATCATCACAGAGAATTTGATAAAGGGATTCTGAAGTTTATTTCAAGGCTGTATCTGTTCCAAGTTAAAGCAAATAGTAGATTTAGTCAAGTCAAAGAAGACAGTAATTTATTTATTTATTTATTTTTAATTTTTTTATAAATTTATTTTTTTTGGTGTTCAATTTGCCAACATATAGAATAACACCCAGGCTCATCCCATCAAGTGCCCCCCCTCAGTGCCCATCACCCAGTCACCGCCACCCCCCGCCCACCTCCCTTTCTACCACCTAGTTTGTTTCCCGGAGTTAGGAGTCTCTCATATTCTGTCTCCCTTTCTGATATTTCCCACTCATATTTTTCTCCTTTCCCCTTTTTTTTTTAAACTATTCTTTTTTTTTTTTTAATTTATTTATGATAGTCACAGAGAGAGAGAGAGGCAGAGACATAGGCAGAGGGAGAAGCAGGCTCCATGCACCGGGAGCCCGACGTGGGATTCGATCCCGGGTCTCCAGGATTGGGCCCTGGGCCAAAGGCAGGCGCCAAACCTCTGCGCTACCCAGGGATCCCTCCTTTCCCCTTTATTCCCTTTCACTAATTTTTTATATTCCCCAAATGAAATAGACCATATAATGTTTGTCCTTCTCTGATTGACTTATTTCACTCAGCATAATACCCTCCAGTTCCATCCACATCAAAGCAAATGGTGGGTAGTTGTCGTTTCTAATGGCTGAATAATATTCCATTATATACATAGAAGACAATAATTTAATGCAAGACAAACTCTTATTTTCACCCATCTATTGTCTTAATCATTCATATAAAAAAACCCTTTCAGTAGTGGTTCCCACTGCCTTTAAGTAGATACAAACTAATACAATATTTATAATATATGAAAGAAAGCTTGAGTGAATGACTTGAAATTTAAAAAAAAGGCAAAACAAAACAAAACAAAACAAAACAAAACCAAAAACAAAAACAAAAAAACAAGCCTGCAGTCAAAAAAGACAAAAATCAGTGAAAATCTAACATCACTGGGCTAGACTGAAAAGACACTTCAAGTGTCTCTTACAATTGGTGTTTATTTATTTATTAGAGTAAGAAAACTAGAGAGAGTTTGGTTGGTTACTGGCATTCCTGCAATAGCTTAAGGAGTCATGCTGCTGCCCCTCTGTTCCATTATCATATGAGTCAGCATTTTATTTCTTGTCAAGGTGGCTGCTACATCTCCAGGCATAAGGGGAAAAGTCAGTGCCAGAGCTGCTGTTGTTACTTAGCAGGAAAGTAAAACCTTTCCTAGAAATCTCTTGGCAGGCTTCTGCCTTCATCTCATTGCCTAGAACTGAATCCCATGGGAACCCCAGCAGCAAGGAGTGCTGAAGAAGCAAAAAATAGGACAATGAATGTCTTAAAACAATCTTAATACAACTCCTGGAGCTTGATACATTGATGCTCCCAGCAAAATAAAGATATATGGGTGACAATGGATATTAGGTAGCCAGCTACGAGTAATATACCACACATGCTGCTTAAATTATAATTCCTTGAGAACAACAAACTATTTTATCCAATGCATTTAAAAAAGAAAAAAGAAAAGATGTTCTCTGGAGAAAGTTTTAGCTATTTACCATTTTCCCAATGTTCTCTCTCTTTTTTTTTTTTTTTGAACTGGGCTTTTCTAATTATTGACTATAAGTAAATGATTATCAAAATTAACTAGGATGATAATAATAGTCAACACTTATAATTACCCTGGGTTTTATGTGCTTTACATATAATAATTAATTTAATCCTCACAACAGCTTTGGGTAGAAAGTACAATTATCATCCCCAATTTATAGGAAATTTGAGATGTGAAGATGTTAAGTAACTTGCCCAGCTAGAAATGACTGCGCCAGGATTGACACTCAGGCACTTAGTGTCAGAGATGACCAATACTAAAGTGGAATTGTGAGAAATAACAGTGGGTGGCACCTCCTTGCTGAGAGACTACCAGCAAGCGTACTGGAGCCTCAGTTCTACAGCACAAGACACTGAATTCTGTCCACAACTACAGAAGCTTATAAAAGAATGCTTAGCTACAGTATGGGACTGAGTTTTTTTTTGTTTTGTTTTGTTTTGGTTTTTTTTTTTTTTTTTTTTTGACATGTCAGTTGTAGCCTTTTGCAGCCCTTAGCAGGAACCTAGATAACCTGTATCTGGAATTCAGGACCCCTCCCCCCATATTTCTGTTATCTATATGAAGTACAGATATATGAAGCAATACTTATGTGTTGTTTCAAGCCACTAATTTGTGGTGATTTTTTATACTGCAGTAAAAAAAAAAAAATCAATACAATATTCAAGCTCCAATGTTTGTATGTTGTATCTTAAATGAGCTACTCATTCATTTTGAGTCTTTTTTCATACATTCACTCATAGTAAATAATAATATTAATAACCATAGCTAACATTAACAAAATACTTGGTTTCATTCCAAAAAACCAGTCAATGTTTTTAAACACATTTATTTAATCCTCATAGCTCTCTTGATGGTAGACACTGTAATGATTCTCATCTTACAGATGAGAAAATTGAGAAAGTAAAACATGAGGCGAGTAACTTCTATAAATTAGGCAGCTCAGAAGTAGCAGATCCAGGACTTCAATCCAGGTATAGGAACCATAGGGTCTAAATTCATGACTATGACGCTCTACTGCTTGGCCTCTACAAGTGGAGTTTGGGGCATTACTGTTTCCTTCCTTGGAACACAGTCTTCAATAGGAAGTATCAGGTGGGCCCCAAATACATTTTTTTTAATAAAGAATATAACTTACAGTATATCAAGAGAACAGATGAGGAAAGTTAGATTTTCTTATAACCAGCATGAGAATCTTCAACTGAAAATTGTGTAGCCATAGATAAAGATATCAGTATGATTTCTTTTAAGGTGTACAGCCTAAGCATATATAATTTTTCTTTGCTGTCAATCATACTTCAATAAAGCTGGAAAAATAAATAAATACTTTAAAAAGGAAGAGAAGGGCAGCCCGGGTGGCTCAGCGGTTTAGCGCCACCTTCAGTCCAGGGCCTGATCCTGGAGACCAGGGATGGAGTCCCACGTTGGGCTCCCTGCATGGAGCCTGCTTCTCCCTCTGCTGTGTCTCTGCCTCTCTCTCTCTCTCTCTCTCTGTGTGTCCTTCACGAACAAATAAAATCTTAGAAAAAAAAATAAAATAAATAAAAAGGAAGAGAAGGTATCAGCATGAGAAAGCAGCTGATAGGTCCATTATTATTTGGGCATTTAAATGAATTTTTAAGAAACTTAAAAAATGTGCACATTCCAATATATGTTTCTTTTCTTTATGATGTTGTCTAAAATCGCCTTATCACAGTGTACACTTTTAAAAATGGATGATTGGGGGTAGAATTGTTACAGTAGTGTTACCATATATCCTGCTTCACTTCAGTTGACTGGAGTCTACATCTCTTCAGATTCTTCCTTTGTCTTTCCAAATTGAAGAGAAATTGTTTTGTGCCGCACATGAAGTTTCTGCAATATTTCTCATCCCACATAAAATGTATCCAGAAGTGATATTTTGATGTCTTTGTAACTTTCATATTTATCTTTTCTTTATGATCTAAGTTAATATCTTTAGAAATGGATCTTGAAAGGAAGAAAACTAATAGGTATTAGAAATCAATTAGTTGCCAAGCACTTCATATGGCACTTCATATAATCCTCTCACATACTTAGTGAGTTCATTTTTATGGCTCATATTCTAAGAATATGGAAAATCTAAGAAAAGGGAAGATTAAATAATTGCCTATCACATAACCCATTGAAGGCCATTTGGGGATTTGAACTCAGGGGTCTCCTTCAAACTGTGCTCTTTTTCCTGTAAGTATACCTCCTCTTAGGAGCAATGTTATCGATCTGCTTCCCTCTTTTATTATTGGCAGTAGTCATCTGCCAAATAAATTTCAAAGTACCTTTGAAAAAAAATGTTGTTTGGAATACAAATACATGTCTGCACTGATTGCAACACAGAGTACAACTCCCATACAAGCAGGTTTTAATGACACCATCTGCTTTGCTGTTGGAACTCCTCATAGGTGGGTTTGAAATCACTGCCCTATCTTGTAATAAAGATAAATTTCCCACTACAAAACTTCATCCACTTGAAAAATGTGTAGCAAGTGATTTACATTCAGAATTGAAATGTATTTGCAAAGTTGAGCTTACTGTTGCTTTCAATCAGCCATTGTGTATCTGAAAATTCTTTAAAATTTGAGAAATTTACTTCAGTGTATTTTATGAAATTTTCTCTGTTTCTAGTTATACATAATGCCTTTAAGAAGTCTTGATATCTTTAGCTACTGAATTTTCTGAATATTGAACTTCTTTTATGTAAAGAGACAAAATGGCTAGTTCCTGTATGGTAGAGTGCTATTTTTTTAATTATTTTCTTTTTTTTATTTTTATTTATTTATGATAGTCACAGAGAGAGAGAGAGAGAGAGAGGCAGAGACACAGGCAGAGGGAGAAGCAGGCTCCTTGCACCGGGAGCCCGATGTGGGATTCAATCCTGGGTCTCCAGGATCGCACCCTGGGCCAAAGGCAGGTGCCAAACCGCTGCGCCACCCAGGGACCCCTGGTAGAGTGCTATTAAAATTAATTAGTTTCTGGTAAAGAGTGGATAATTAGTAAATTATATGATAATTGAATAAACTTTTTCAAGATCAGTAAATGCACTCTCTTTGACCAGGAATTTAAAAGACTAATTTGAATAGTGCAAATGAAAGACTACTCAGAAAAAAAGAATAGTGTTTATTATATCTGTGACAATATTATAATACTTAATATTTTCAAGTTCTTTTTTTTTGCTTTTTTCTTCTTTAAAATTACTTATATAACTTGAAATCTTTGTATATTATTTCTTTTTTCTAAATGATAACTTAGGGATCCCTGGGTGGCGCAGCGGTTTGGCGCCTGCCTTTGGCCCAGGGCGCGATCCTGGAGGCCCGGGATCGAATCCCACGTCGGGCTCCCAGTGCATGGAGCCTGCTTCTCCCTCTGTCTGTGTCTCTGCCTCCCTCTCTCTCTCTCTGTAACTATCATAAAAAAATAAAAAAAATAAATAAATAAATGATAACTTAGTAGTTTTAACTTGGAAAATTGAAATTTGGAGTCCTTAATCTGCCCAAACTGTTATCACATTTCCTGAAATGATTCATAATTCCTAAATAATAAAATATGATTTCCATTATTAAAAAGATGAGCAAATGCATCAAAATGAAAAGAATATAGTATAAAATATATCAAAAATGGTATTATAATCTAGTACCACCATTGAAGACTCATTAATTCTGTGGCCCCTGGAATGGAGAAAAGTAAACAGTTTCCCAAAAATGAGCTACAGAGATTGCAGACAAATTAAGAAATCTACCTTGAACTGGCCTACCTCTGAATAGATCCACTAAGTTTAATCTCATTCTGTTTGATGATTCAGAAATAAATGAAGTCTATGAGGTAGAGGCAGGAGTTGGGGCGAAGTCGGAGAAAAGAAGGCCTGAGAAGAGGAAAGTCCCTGTGGAAGGCATACATCCAGCATGAATTTACAGAGGGGTGAAAACAGGATTCAAGCAAGAGGGGGGCATCTCACGAAGGTTATAGCAGGGTTTCTCAAAGTGTGCCATGAAAATTAAAAAAAAAAAAAAAAAGAGTACATAAAATGATGAAACAGATGGAATGAACTATATAAGATATATGTGGCTAGAAAGATAAATGTCTGGACCCAAGGATAAATACATACTCCAGAGAAGGACTCTCAAAGTACCTGTAATAGTATGGTTATGTAAAGCTCTAGGAATTTAGGTCTGAGGGCCACCAAGGAGGTAGAAAAGGATAATTAAGGACTCTATTTAAAGAATATATTTCATAAACTCCTAATGTCTCTTATTTATACCTGCCCACAATGCAATGAATATCTCTTTAAAAAAATTCATTTTACTTTATGTGTGTTGGTTACTAAAGTATATAAATGTCATTATGGGAAGTGTGAGATGCCTCCATATCACAGATCTCAACCATGCAGATGTATGTTGACAACAAATTAGAGATGCTTTAGCAACTTTTCTTTTACCCTATTTAGCTTTAGCATTTTGTCTCCATTGACATTTTCTTGTTAGTTGATCATTTTCTCCACAAGTAAGAGAAAACATATTCTTTTCTGAAGATTTTATTGCTACTAATTCAAAGTGATGCAGCATGAGAAACATATTTTTCGTTTACAAAAATGCACTTGACCTTGAAGTATGGAAAGGAATGCTCTGCACTAGTAAATAAACTGATTCATTCTGTCATTGAAGATATGAAGAAGTGATATACATAGAACATCAAGCTGTCATTTCTACTTTTTTTGTTGTCCTTTTGTTTTAACTAGGGACATTTTGAAAAACATCTTAAACAGTAATCTTTGAGACATTTTCTTGATAACTATCAAAGACAAGCCTGTATTCAAGTTCTTGAGAACAGTAAAGGACAGCACAAAGCCAAATTAAAAAGCAAACCATTGTCATATTATCATATTAAAGTTGGAGATATTTTTATAAAACCAGTCTAATTCTATGACTATTTTTTTTTAATTAGTGTTTAATGGGGCACCTGGGTGGCTCCATCGGTTAAGCAGCTCAGGTCATGATCCCAGGGTCTGGGAATGGAGCCCTGCAGCAGGCTCCCTGCTCATTGGAGAGTCTGCTGCTGCTTCTCCCTCTGCTTCTGCCCCTGCTCCTGCTCTCTCTCTCGCACATTCTCTCTCGCACATGTGCTCTCTCTCTCTTGCACGTGTGCTCTCTGATAAATAAAATCTTAAAAAAATTAAAAAAAAAGGTGTTTTATTTAATTCTACCAACATTGGGTATATGATTTTATTATTATTAGTCTTTTTTACTCTAAGTAAAAAATGCTCTCAAGACATTAAACTTTATATTTGCTATCAAATACCTTAATATAAATGGAAGAATGGACCATCTCCATATGCTGAATAGCCTCCAGGTTGATATAAGTTTCAGAAATGTTAACAGTCTTTTTGCAGTTAATATGGCCAGCACTCTGATTTATTTTTTTTAAAACACAAATGTTTCTCTTAAAATGAAAAACCTATAAAGCCTTTTGTCTTGAAAATTGTCCTCTGTTGATAATTAACATGAGGAATAGGAAACTAAAAAAATTTTTGAAGGAAATAATATTGTCCAAAGGATAAAGTATAAGTTGAATCTCAGCAAACAGCAATGCTAGAATTCTTTCAAGATCAAAGCTATCATCTGAATGTGAAATGAAATAGTAATAAAACAAAAAGCATGTATGCTCCCATATAAGAAATAATTCAAGTAATTTTGGGGAGGCTATAAAGACCTTAAAAAGACCAATTTTGTATCAACTAGCTGCTCTTATATTATAAACAATCTTGGCTATAGCAATGTTTAAGTTGACTTGGTTACAAATGAAATACTGAAAAAAATTGATCAATAATATTAAAGGTAACATAATTAGTAAATGTAGACTTCGGTGAGTTGGAAGACTGTTCTGTTATGAAACAAGCTTTCTTATTCATATCTGTCATGTCATTCATATCTTTATCTGTCAATAAAGCTTGACACTTTAAATGTCAGTAGTCTCTTCAATTTTCAGATATCAGTAGGACTTCTAGTAAGAAACTAGGAAAGTAGGAAAGATTATTTGAGTCATAAGGAAGATGCTTCTAACTTAGAGCTTTGCCCTCCATTCTGATCCTGGAACTCAGAGAGTCTCTAAATAGTTGTTCTTCTAACCAAAATAAGGACATCACCTAAGGGGTTACTGCAAAAAGTACTTGGAGTTGTTAGATATGTTCTACATTTCATCCTATTGTGCAGTAGCAACAGGAAAAGAAACATGGTAGAAAGATTAACAACAATGATTAAACTAGCACAGACAGTTAAAGAAAACAATATTTATATTCTACTGACTCATTTGAATAGATGTAGAAAAAGAAACTAATCAAATTAATACTGGAATATATCAAATGTATGTATAATCTTTCACTTTTCTCTTAAGATGGGTTATATGTCACAATAAAAGTATAAAAATACATATATCTGCCCTCTCCAGGCCCCAATCCCAAGGATCTGTAATTTGTTATACTTTTAAAAAGTATTAAGAGTAGGCTGTTAAATGTGCTTTATCTTGGAAAGAATCATCAATTTTTATTTTATAGATATAGTTCATTAAACATAATACAACTATGATGATAGATGAAATTCGACTATTTCAGTTTTTCAAGTTGGTAGTTAATTTCTCTTCCCAATTTAAAATGCCTTGCATTTCTTCTTCAATATTTGTTTTTGCTAATACATTTGATCAAATATGTGTCCTCAACTGTTGGCTAGCATTCTCCAATGTAAGCTGCCATCATAAATGAAAGTCTTCGTGGGAAACAGGGGTACCAATGTCTATAGCCAGGATTTATGTTTGCTTGCTATTTAGGTTGGCAATTAAAGACTTCAGAAGGGTTATTGCTGAATATTTATTTTTAAATACAGTATTTTTTATTACAAAATACACTTAATAGGCAGGGTATGTTTTAAGACTCTGCAAAAGCCCAGAAATGATGTAGAAAATAAAGTCATTGTAGCTAGATATAAGGCTCAGCAAGAACACAATGTGTGTAACATTAGAGTATATGCATGTAATTTTTCCACAAAAAACTGTATTGGCTTTTTATTTATTCAGTAGTAGTACACATTCAACATTTTTTTTCTGTGCTGGGTCCTAGTTATACAAATTTGTGCAAGATGGAGATGGTCTCTGTTTTCAGGAAGCTTAGAGTCCAGAAGGAGCAGTCAATATGAGTAAACATGGCACTGTGTATAAAGTAGTATGATAAATTAAGTATCCGAGTCACACAATTAAATCTTTGCATAGGAAATATAGGGGTTTGAAAAATGTCACCTCAACTTATGTCATGTTGGAATATTGATTATTTTGCATTAAAGGTGCTTGAGAAATAGCCAGTACAAGAAGAGTAGTCTGACCCATCTTTGTCCTCCTGAATGCATGAGATAAATCTTATAGGCCAGGCTTCCCTGTACCAGGAGTATAGAAGACATCCTTATCACCAGAAAGTGAGAATTTAGAAGCAAAAAGGCTGTATAAACCTTACTTCATTTTACTATCCCTAACCTAAACCCCTTTGTCTTGTCAACAATTCTTCACAAATTTCTTAATTTCTGTTTAATTATATTAAATGTATAAAAGCTCAATGTATAAATGTATAAAACATAAAATGTGGGATGCCTGTGTGGCCCAGCAGTTGGGCGTCTGCCTTTGGCTCAGGTCATGATCCTGGGGTCCTGGGATCGAGTCCCTCATCTGGCTCCCTAAGGGGAGCCTGCTTCTTCCTCTGCCTATGTCTTTGCCTCTTTCTCTGTGTCTCTCATGAATAAATAAATAAAATCTTTTTAAAAAAACATTAAATGTATAAAAGCTTCCTACTTTGTTTTTTTCTTTGAATCTCATATCTTGTGCGACTCTCTAGTAAACACATAGTTAAATTTGTTTGTCTCCTGCTACTCTTTTTACTACAAGAGGGTTTCAGCCAAGAACCTAGAAGGGTAGGGGGAAGTTAGCTTTTTTCCCCTACAGAACGATGGGGTTAGGCACTGAAGACTTAGCTAATGGAAAGTACCATCAAAATTAAGTCTATATTTAAAGAATTAACAAATGAATTACCCAGGAAAAGAGAGTGGGTAAGAATCTCCCAGGCAGAGGAAATGGCATCTACAAAAGTCTTACCGTAAGAGACCATATGGGACATGCAAGCAATTGAAAGAAGTTAAATATGATAGGAAGACCAACAAAGGGTTTGCTGTCCCCCACCCCAAAGTTTACATCTTACCACCAACCATGTCCTTCTTGCCGACTGATATTCTCCAATGTGCCTGTATCAGGAAGGTAGGCTCACTCTGATCTTTGTTCCCTGTCCTTAATCTTTCTTCTGAGCATTCAGTGGAAGACCAAGGAAAAGATGTTACAAAAGTACAAGAATTCTCCTTGTGTCTGGGGCTCCAGGGTATTCTAGACTAAAAATTAACCCAGATTTGATCTTGAACATATTGCTTAGTTTCTTCTTACCCTCTTGTATGTTAGCTCTGCTCACTGTCCTGTTTCTCCTCAAAGGGTTTTCTCCCCTTGAAATTCAGATTACTAGTTGCTTTATGATTCTAATTCTCTGATTGGCTCAATAAAATTGTAATCTTGTGTATCCAACTTTTTCTTAGTGTTACAGTAGGAGTAACATTCTTTGCTGCTTTCTACATCCTAAATGGATGGAGAAGACTGGGTATATGTTTGTAAGAACGCTGATCTAGTGTGGTGTGGGACATGAACTGTAAAGTAAAAAATGTGGAATCAAAGAGAGAAACTGTCTGATGCTGTAAAACAGATAAGAGAGTATCATACTTTAAACTAGAATAAGACTACTAGGAATGGGAAAAATGTACTGGATTTCAGAAGAAATTTAGAGAGAATTGTCAGAGTTTAGGATTAATTAGGACTATCACAGAGAGGGACAAGTTAAAGAATGATTTTCAGGTTTCTGCATATACATATGAATAAAGGAGGACTTTGAGCCACTGGATTTTTTTTTAATTGAGGTATAACTAGCATATGGTGTTATATTAGTTTCAGGTATACAGTATAATGATTCAACAATTCTATACATTTCTCAGCACTCATCGCCGTAAGTATATTCTTAATCTCTTTTATTTCAACCCCTGTCCCTAACCTCCCTCTGGAAACCATTAGTTCGTTCTCTGTATTTGAAATTATGGTTTTGTTTGTCTCTTTTTTCCCCATTCATTTATTGTTTCTTAAATTCCACATATGGGTGAAATCATATGGTATTTATCTTTCTCTGACTGACTTATTTCACTTAGCATTATACACTGTAGGTCCATCCTTATGGCAAATGTCAAGATCTCATTTTTACTTTTTTTTCTTCAAGTTTTTATTTAAATTGTAGTTAACATAGAGTGTAGTACTAGTTTCAGGTATAGAATTAGTGTATTCATCGCTTACGTATAACACGCGGTGCTCACCACAGCAAGTGCCCTCCTTAATCCTCCTCGCCTATTTAACCCACCCATCCCCTGGCCCACCTCCCCTCCAGAAGCCTTCAGTTTGTTCTCTATAGTTAAGAGTCTGATTCCTGGTTTCCCCACTCCACTTTTTTCCCTGTGTTCCTCAGCTTTGTTTCTTAAATTCCACATATAAGTGAAATCATATGGCATTTGTCTTTCTTTGACTTATTTCACTTAAGCATAATACACTTTAGCTCCATTCACATGGTTGCAAATGGCAAGATTTCATTCTTTTTGATGACCGAGTAATATTCCATTGTACATATATACCATATCTTCTTTATCCATTCATCTATGGATGGACACTTGGATTCCTTCCATATCTTGGCTATCGTAAATAATACTGCAATAAACATAGGGGTCCATATATCTTTTTGAATTAGTGTTTTTGTTTTCTTTGGCTAAATTCCCAGTAGTAGACTTACTGGACTATATGGTATTTCTGTTTTCATTTTTTGAGGAACCTCCATGTTATTTTCCACAATGACTATACCAGTTTGCATTCCCACAACATTGCATGAAGATTACTTTTTTTCCATATTCTCACCAACACTTGTTATTTCTTATTGTTTTTATTTTAGCCATTCTGATAGTTAAGAGGTGATATCTCATTGTGGTTTTGATTTGCATTTTCCTGATTAGTGATAGTGAGCATCTTTTCATGGGTCTATTGATCATCTGTATGTCTTCTTTGGAAAAATGTCTGTACATGTCTTCTGCCCATTTTTTAATTGGATTATTGGGATGTTTTTTTGTTTTCTTTTTGTTTTTGTTTACTATTAAGTTTTATGAGTTCTTTATATATGTTGGATATTAACCCCTCATTGGACATATCATTTGCAAATATCTTTTCCCATTCAGTAGGTCCCCTTGCCACTTTGTTAATGGTTTCCTTCACTGTTAAAGAGCTTTTTATTTTGGTATAGTCCACTAGATTAGTTTGCTTTTGTTTTCCTTGCCCTAGTAGAAATATCTAGAAAAATACTGCTATGGCCAATGTAAAAAAAAAAATAATAATCCCTATGTTTTCTTCTAGGAATTTATGGTTTCACATCTCAAATTTAGGTATTTAATCCATTCGGTGTAAAGAAGTTTCATTCTTTTGCATTGTAGTTGTCCAATTTTCCCAGGAGACTGTCCTTGCCCCATTGTGTATTCTTACCTTCTTTGTCATTGATTAACTGACCATATAATCATGGGTTTATTTCTGGGCTGTCTGTTCAGTTCCACTGGTCTTTGTGTTTATTTTTATTTTTTTTCCAATACACTACTATTTTAATTAATATAGGTTTGTAGTATATTTTGAAATCTGGGATTGTGATACCTCCCACTTTGTTCTTGCTTTTCAAGATTGCTTTCACTATTCAGAATTTTTTTTTGTGGTTCCATACAAATTTTAGTATTATTTGTTCTAGTTCTATGAAAAATACTGTTGGTATTTTGATAGAGATTGCATTAAATCTGTAGATTTCTTTTGCTAGTATGTTTATTTTAATAATATTTCTTCTTCCAGTCCATGAGCATGGAATATCTTTCCAAGTGTTGGTATTATCTTTAATGTCATTCATCAATGTTTAGTTTTTTCAGAGTATAGGTCTTTTATCTCCTTGGTTAAATTTATTCCTGTATATTTATTTTACTTTTGTGCAACTTTAAGTGGGGTCATTTTCTTGATTTCTCCTAGTTAGAGCATTTTTTAAAATCTACTTGATTTTTATCTTTTGCTGTCATAAACGGTATTATATATTTTGAAATTAATATATTGGGACCGATGAAAATCTTAACTTGTCAGTTCATTCAAAAACACGTATGCTTACGTTACCAATCTAAGGGCATAGTAACAGTTTTTTTTCCCCCTACTTATGTAAATATGTATGCCAGACTCTCCTAGTCATTGCTTTTGTTCAGGTAGAAGGTTCAACTTATTTTGGGATTTTTCCTCATGTTTTTTCCATTTCTTAAACACATCAAATTTAGATGCCATAATCTAACTTGTAAATTCATATAGAAGTCTTGATATATATGTTTGGAAAGCTTTGTCTCTCCAAAACTCAGCTTAGAAATAAACTGCAGGTTCATATGGGACATTTATTTTATTTGAAGATTGGCATATCTCACCTGTAATATGGACAGATGTCTTAAAAATTCTTCATAAAAGTTGTTCTGTGTTGGGGTGCCTGGGTGGCTCAGTCAGTTAAGCATCTGGCTTTGGCTCAAGTCATGATCTTAGGGTCCTCAAGCCCTGAGTTGGGCTCCCTGGTCCATGGGGAGCCTGCTTCTCTCTCTTCTCCCCACCCATATTCTCTCTATCTCTGTTGCTATTTCTGTATCTCTCAAATAAATAAATAAAATATTTTTTTAAGTTGTCTGTCCTTAAGAATTTTATAAAACTTGATTCAAACGTTGTATTAATCAGTAAGTCTAACATTAATTTCCTTTAATTTGATTTAAAGTAGTTCTGAAGATGTATGAGCTAGGAAGAATCAGTGACTTATTGTCTCTTTCCAGGTCAAAAAGTGACAGTACTCAAAAATTATCTTGACTTTTGGATTTTTTTGACACGGCCATGTTTACTTTGGTCCTTTCCAAAGGACGACATAGAGATTGAGGGCTGTCTTTTTGGTGTTGGGAGTTATGATCATTCACAGCCATGCAGTTGGTTAGAAGGGAACTTCAGCTCAGAACATGTTGCCCTCCTATAGAGAGCAGATATGACTTAAGAAGTGGGAAACAGTGAAAGGAGAGATGAGAGATTTATTAAATTGGTTCTGGAGATTTAACACCTAAATATTATTTTTAAGTACCTTTATTTATTCTTAACAATATTTCCAAAGGAAACATGTTGTTAGAAGACAAAATTTGGTAAAAAAAACTATTTTATAAATTTAGCTGGAACTTAGGCACAATTATCCTTCATAATCCCATGTTGTCCTGGCTTTATTACGAAGTGTGGACAAATTATTTTCACCATGCTTCACTGTGATTTATTCTTGCATATTTTTGAGGGGGTGGGATATTGGGGATAGAACCTCTATAATAGTGAAAGAGATCTGGATTCTTCTTTAACATCAGACTAAATCATAATATAAAAATTCTAGAAGCCTCATTGTGAAATCCTGTTACCAATAAAAAGATAAAGGATGTTGAAGAACAATAAATTATCTGGAAAATATAAGATTTATTTGTTGAAATGTATATATAGCATTTTTAGAAAGAAATTGATAAAAAAACTATTTGGTGCATTAGTATTAGAATAAAAAACCATCAATACTTAGCTATTAAAACAAGGATAAGAAGACATAAATGTTTCTTTGAAATTTGGCTATTCTTACCTAAAGTGAGAATCTCTCTGATTAATAACTAAATGAGAATTCAGTATATAACAGTTCAAAATAAAAAAAAAAAAAGAAAAAGAAAAAAAAGGAAGTCTATAGTTATAAGAAAACTACGTTTCACCTTTCTTTTACTTTTATGGGATTTTTAATCTCACTCAGCTGTCAATCATTCTCATTATTTTGAGCACATTCTTCAAACAGTCTAAATTGTTCCCACAGTGGCAGCCAAACCGAATAAACAGTCAAACACTGAAGAGTGTGTGATTTCGCCAGAGACCTTAAACAATAGAGTGCCCCAGAAATTTCTATTAAGTGAAATGGGGTAGGAAACCTCAATGACAGCTCTAAACAAAGGAAAACATTCTCTCTAGTTTCCCCTCCAAGTATCCCATCAAAACCAGAAAACCTTAACAACCTCAAATAAATAACAGTAACAATGGTAATCTTTTGACTATGTACCAGATAAGAACTGCATTTTAACATGCAAAAAGTCATACTTTGAAATGCAAAGTAGCTCATTCAGGTTAGTTATGCATGGATATTTGAAAAAGAATGCAATCCTCTAGTTAAAGAAAGGATAAATATAGTCAGATTTTATTTAATTTTTTTAATTATAAAATATAGATGCCTAACTGGAATGTTCTCTTTCCTAAATTTCTACTTCATGATATCTGAAGCATTATGCAATCATTTTACAAAGGAAAAGATCTGCATTAATGAGGACTTTTAAAATTTGAGCTCTTAAATTTTTGAGAATCTTTCTATATCTCTGAACATACACATTCGCATATTTTTCCCACTTGCACCGAGAGCCAAATCAAATTAAATTTAAACCTGCGTTCCCTAACTCCCTCATTTTGATACACAAAAATAACAACAACAAAATTTGTAGGTGAAATATTTTAATGACTTGAAATTTCTGAATTCTTGGCCAAAGAACAAAAATATAGACTTTAGTACTACAGCTTATTCACTTGAAATGGAAACAATTGTATTTTCTTGTTAGGTGACATGTTGGAGAAATCAATGTCCATATAGATTAGCAGCTTGTTGTAAATAAATTAAACACAGTATTTTATTTTTTTTATTCTGCAGTTTTCATTAGAAATAAATTAACCAATATTTGTTAATCTCAGTTGTGTGTCCATTTAATTATTTCCTAAGGTTTTGCTACATTGTATACCTTACATATAGGAAGATGAGTAAATCACAATTACACAAATCAGTAACATTTCAGACCTCAACAGACATTACTCTTATTGAGAAAACTAGTGCCCTGAGGAAGCTAAATTATAAAAACGTAAAATGCATGCTGCAAAACAAAATATTCTAGGTGCTGAACACAAAAGTAGGTTGGGTTTTGTTCGAAATTTAGTTTGGTTTGAGAACGTGGTAAGTAGCAAGCTAATGGTATGATAATTTTGTATATACTGGAATATCATGACACGTTATGAAAGCAATGATGAAATTAATAGTATCTTAGGTATTTGTCACAATAATGAAAGTTACTCCAGACCTTGTTTCTACATATTTAGTATCTACCATCCATTTTGTTACTTCCAATTATATTGTAACTTACAGAAATATTAGATTTGTCTTTCGGTTCTCATTTTATTTTATTTTAGTACTTTTTTTTTGTAAATATAAGCAGTTGTCTTTATTCTAGGGTTGTTATTTTAATTCTGAGAATAAGAAAGAAATAATTCAATCATTTAAATTACCATGTATTTCCTAAAAATTATTACAAGAGTAAGACAAACCCTTTGTAGACAAGATAGCAAGACTGAAGACTAAGAAAAATTATGATTCACCACTCATATAATTAGTATATTTTGTTTTCCTTATTCATTTGTAAGTATTTATATATTCAAAAATATATATTTCAGTGGAAGTGATACCAACCACCCCCACATTTGATAACTCACTAGAACTCTGATGACTCAACATATGGTCATGCTCAAGACTATGATTATTTCAATGAAAGGATACAAAGCAAAATCAGCAAAGGGAAACGGCATATAGGGAAAATCTGGAGAATCGAAGTGCAAGCTTCAAGAATCCTGCCTAGTAGAGTCCTGTAAAGCATACTGAATTTCTTCAATGGTGAATTGTGATAGCACATGTGAGAGGTTGCCAATCAGGCAAGTGTGTAACAGACTCAGTTCCCAGGGTTTTTATTGGATGTTGATCACATAGGTACCCTCTGTGGGCATATAACCAAATTTCAGATTCCCAGAAGAAAAGCAGGTGTTCAGTATAAACCTTATTTTTTGCATAGTTTATGTACAATGAACACTTTTTCACCATTAATGGTGTTGGTAACTCTCCTGAAATATAAATTCTCAGATGTCAGTCAAGAGACAACTTTATATATATATAAGCCTTTCAAAGAATAACAGGTACCTGCTATGTTAACTCTTTCTGCCCAGTTTCATACTGTGTTGCTGATTGTTTTGTATTTAATTTTTAATATATGAACATCTTTCAATATAATTAAATATTTTTCATATTTAATGGCTACACTGTTTTTAATTTTGTGCATGTACCACAGTTTAATAAACCGATTGGCAGATTTTTAAAAATGTGACTCCATATTTTACTGTAAGAAACAAAAATGCTATGACTATTATTTCCTTGACATAAATTTCTAGAAGTGAGATTGCCTCATGTGCACATTGTAACGGACTTTGATGTATATTACATGATAGTCCATACTGTCCTTCAGGTCTGTAATGATGTACATACCCTCCCACAACAATGTATATGAGAAATTGATATTTACAATGATTTATTAATTTGCTAAGAGAAAAGTGAATTTTGGTTGTCTTGACTTAATACTATTAATGTTGAACATTTAACAACACATTTCTTAGTCATCTGTACTTATACTTCTCTAAATATTCACTTATTTTTTTTTACAAGCAACTATTATAAAATAAAGTCACAACTGAAAAGAAAAGATATTAAAACATCAGTTGCAATTAATAGTAATAGACTAGGTACTATTTCATTTTTGTCCAAATTAGTTTTCAAATATCTGGCTTCATTCACTAATTTGATTTGGAGGATCTTTCTACTGGAAAATAATGTGCATGACAGTACTGTCTTCTATATTAGTACAAATGATAGATTTTTTTTTTTTTTCCTACAAAACATACTGAGAAGTTTTAGAGGGTTAAACAAATAGTCTTATACACTAAGGACATTCATAGGATCTTTTAAAACTTGGATTCTTAATTTCTTAACATTTGATTTGTTTTTAGGATTTAACAGTTCAGTTTCTGAAAACTATTTTGTTAATTTAAATATATATGATAGGAAACTAAAGTAGGTTTCCAGTCACATTACCTATCTAACAATGTAAGATGTAATTAATTAAATAATTGTTAAATTTACATATTCTCCCCTTGAATTAAGCCAGCTTTCTCCATAACTACTTTAAATTTAGGCTTTCTTTTTGATACTATAAAGTACTTGTTGGGCTCTTACTTTCTGGAGAAGGAAAATCCATATAGCACAATCTCAAATATTCATGTTTCTACTATCAGTTTTTAATGAGCAGTGATCAATCTTCAATCTCACTGACAGAATGAAAAAGCAGTCAAAATCCTGGATAGAGTATGTTTAATCTTGAATGTAACAGTCAAGTTTATTTAAATTAACTTTTAAAGGATTGGTTAAACAAGTTGAGAAGCGAATAGGCCTATCAAAAAGCACAAGGTTACCCTTTGTTGAGAAGTTATGAAGAAAAAAAAAAACAATTGGAAATATTGTCATTATTTACCTACGAGGGAATAGAAAGCAAATGACAGATGTAATGATGAAGGCTTCACAATAGCTATGATTACAACGGAAATCAATGAAATCTAATTTATTCTGTATCATATGAGACCAGGGAGCATTCTGAAAAGGAAGGCAATAAATCAGAAGTAGATATTAACTTTTTTTTAAATACATGAGTGTGGGATAACATAAATAGTGATTGAAGGGACAAAACAAATAAAACTCAAATATTGTTAAATAGCTAACACTAAAAATTTTTGAAACACACTACGGAAGAAATTTCTTTTCAGTTAATTGTTTGCATACAATCAGATAGGAAATATAATAAAGAATGTTTACTTGACATTTAGAAAGCCACTATGAGTTATAGTCTAAATGAAGACTTCTATATTTGGAGGAAATTATTCTAAATTGATTCAAGAGTTCATAGGGCTTGGTTTTTGACAGTCATGAAAGAATTCTAGTGCACCTGTTTAGGAACATTTTCCCCTTGTATAAAGGTATCTGTTATTTTTCTTAGTTTGTGGTAAGTAATTTGCATAAATCCATAATGTAGCTGTCAGAGTCCTTTTTTTCTTATAACATTATAATGCTAACAGAGAAGTGAAAAACAGATTTAAAAAAAATCTATTTAGACCCAACACCACTACACTTGACTTCTGTATAATCTCTGTGATAAATATAGCATCAGCTTTTCTATGGTAATGCTTTCATACTCTTAGCTTTTGGCCTGTAGTGCTACACAGCATTTGCAGAAGACAATAATATTTTACTAATGGAAGTTAGTAAAATGGAGAGAGATTTTGTAAGGTGCAAGGCATTCTCCCTTCTTTTAAATGAGTAGGAGCAGATTGTGGATAAATAGTTGAATCAATATTTGAAAACTTATCAGCATCTCATTTGCCAATGACTTCCTTAGAGTTTTTCATCTAAATGTTTCCAACTAAAATGTTGTAGTTAGAGTGAATCTTTAATGGGAAATTGACACAAAAATAGATTGCCTTATCAACTATTTAAACTATTTATAATTTCTGATCTAGGAAAAAAAACACTTAAATCATTCAAATCAAAGATATGAGTCTGTCAGAGCCTTTTTGGATGCTCATCATTTTGAGAAAGTGTTCGTGGCCATAAAGAGAAGTTTATCTTTCATAAATACAAAATTTATTCACACTCAAAATGACAGTAAGAAGTAAAAATTTTTCCAAAGCCAGGATAAATACAAAACAAAAATAAACATAAGCCAACAAAGTATAAACTTTATTATTATTGTTACTTCATCTTATGTCCTAACAAGATACTCTGAGGTCAAAAGTTTTAGAACAAAGTAATCACATTATAGCTAAACAGTTCCTGGGGCCTCTAATCAGAAATTGGTTTCTTTGCACATTTATTTTTCTTGGTTAAAATACAGTTTTATCTACAATATGAACAAGTTGTGTCTACAAATATAAGCCACAGTGATGTAAGGAGACAGCCAATTCATGTTAATGAATTCTATAAAATGCCAGGAAAAATGTGAGGCAGCACAATTCAGAAGCAATTCTTAAAAGAGTATCTGAAATAGGCCACTTTCCTTCCCATTGACAAGGAAGATGTTAAAAAATGAAAATTTTAGAAGAGAAAAATATTATGTATAAAAAGAAAGCTGCTAACACAAGCAAGTATGCATTCAGGGAAGGGGGAGCCCCTGAATGATATGCCTTATCAAATAAAGGCCCTCAAAAAAAGACATACTGCCAAGTTGTCAATTCACTTCAAACTGAAAAAGAAGTTTAAGATTCTTTCTCTTTTTGTCTTACCTCTGTCTCTGTATCTTTCTCACACACAAACACACACAACCATGAAAAATAAATTTTTAAAAATCCCAAGTGCTCATAAAAAAAAAACATTCAATGCATTCAAGGCATCGGTAGTGTTCATACACAGAGGGATGGATAGGATGGCTAGAAATAAACAAAAAAGAGTTTTCTTCTAGTGTCTTCAAAAAATATATATATTTCAAGCGAGAATTTATTTATGGCATTATCCAGAGACATTAGGGGTAAAATTTCATGAGTTTTGAGAAATGTATATATCCTATAGTCAAGATATAGGACATTTCCTTCATACCATAAATTTGTCTCGTATTTCCTTTAGGTCAGTCTGCCCTCATATAATCTATCATTCTTCTGATTTCTGTTAGAAGTGTCTACCTATCAGGGATTCATGGAGAAAGCTTGCCCTATGAAAATCAGGTTCCATTTTTAAGCCATAAAATGGCTTAATGACCAGTGGGATCCAGTTCCAGTGGGATCTCTTGATATTACCAGATGTCAGGGACAACCTGAACTTTTCCTGATTGTTTCTTGGTTGAAGCCTGGAAACATGCCTATCTACTGTACACTCAACAGGACAGGTTGTCATGAATGATACTAATGATATAGTATACTAACAATATTGCCACCATGTAAACCATCACAACTATTGGTCCTATACCAAGTTAAACAAAGTGATGAATAAGCAACAGAAGAAGCACAGCACGAAGATGTGTGCCCTAGAAGATAAGAGAGACACAGAGACAAAGGGAGAGAGAGAATGAGAATGAATGAGAATTTCACATTTTATCAGAATAACTTAATTATCAAAAGATAGAATTCAACAAAATGACATTTTGAAGGGAACTAATACCAATATGAAAAAAATTAACCCACATAAAAAGAACCATTTTTTAGATTTAAGATCCAGTAGATAAAATGATGAGGATATTCACTCTTGAAATTTGAATATGTGGTCAAGGAAGGTGGGAGAAGTATCTCAAAATACAGAGCAAAAACAGTGATGGAGATTATGAGAGAAAAAAATAAGAATTGGAAGATCTAGAATAAATTTGGAAATAACTTGCTAAGGAAGGAGAAATAGGAATAATTGAGCTTGGGACACTAGTTAAAATATAACAGAATAAAAACTGAACAGACTGGAAAAGCAGATTGAAAATCTGCACTAAGTTTTAGGCAAGACTGACTAGAAAAGTAATATAAAAGTATATCCTAAAATAATGTTAGACTAGGGGAATAAACAGAAATCACATGATCTTCTACAACAAAATAATGTAGCTTAAAAGGAGAAGAAAGGAATCAGGAAGGGGTTGTAGTTCTCATCTGTATCACACATAGGTCATCGAAAAAATAATAATCAGAAATCAGTCAAAATAACATTCAGCTGTTAAGGCCAAACATATATATTTGCAGATATATAGGCATCTAGAGACTATATCACATGAGTATCCAATATGAGGAAAACTCTCTCAAAAAAAAAAAAAAAGTGTCTCACCAAGCTAAAAATGAGTTAGAACACAGATCTCAATATAGGAATAAAGAAATAAGTGGAAGAAAAAAGTCATGAGCCCTTGTGAATTCATATATGCAAAATATAGAATTGAGAATTAAAATCATATGCAAAATTATTATAAAATTCCCATTTTACTAGTTAGGATGAAGCAGTGAAGAAATAGAGCCTCTTGGTGCTTGACACTATTATTATAGTGTAATAGTTCTTATGTAATAGAGAAGTAAAAACTGTAGTCTCATAAAGAGGGAAATAAGTTAAGCCAGTTACAGTCCTGTTATATACTGCATACGGGGAGTTCTAAGGGATCAGCCTTTATATGGCAGATGGACATGCACTTCATTACAACTTGTAATTAGCAGATGTAATTAAAGAAATTTAGCAGATATAATTAAATTTACTATTCTAACAAAATCTTTATATTATGGTCATTTTACAACTGATGGAAGTATAGTGTCTTGAGCAAACAAACATTTTTCTATAAACAGGAAGGGATCAAAGAAACTCGTAGCAACATTCCTGCTTTGGTGCTACAGACAACTGAGGTATCAGGGATGCTTTATTGAAATTCCCGAAACTTTCTTTTCCTCTGAAAAATTTTCACTGATCCTTGATTCTCTTGTCCATTCCACGGTTTTGTAAGTAACTAATTCTTTGCATTACAAATGCATTCTCATCCAGAAATGTCTATAGTGCAACAACATGTATCTGCGCAATAATGTTGAGAATCTTCATAATCTTTGTTCATATATTTAATTGTTCCTTTCTTATTGCTAATATTACTGTTTTGTGCCTGGCATGATGCTATGTGATTTCACACATTATACAAATCCCATTACAGACCTGAGTGATAGACATTATATTCACTCATTTTAGGAATGAGAAAATATGGATCAAAGAGGTTAAGTAAATTTCCCAAACGTGAGCCAGGATTTGAACCTTATATTTTTTGGACTTGATATTCTTTACCCTTTGAATATCTCTTGTTTCTTCTTATAAATGATTTCAATTATAAAATATTAGGATTTATTTATTTATTTATTTCTCACTTTTTTTCTTAAACCTCATTGAGATCGTTCACATTTAAGATCATTTTCCCAAGCAATATAGTTTATATAAACTTTATAAACTAAACTGACTCCAATAAAAATGCTAGCTGTATCGATTCTCCATGGGAGCAAGAAAAAATGTTGCCAGGGTAAAAGTGTCCTTCTATTTGGGTCACCATTTCGATAAGGCTAACATCTGAAATAGAGGAAGGGTTGCTTCTGGGATTAGAGAAAAATAATATGGTCTATTCCAAGTTCTTTTAGATAACCCTCATAAAACCACTTGTTTTCCTGGCATATGGGCTCTGGTGCAACATAGTAATAGCATTAGACAATTAACACCTCTTTAATATATTGTGATTTGAGCTATGGTGACAAGAAGACATGGTAGCAAACTAATTAGCAGACTGAAATTGATTCTTGCTCAATAAATATTTAAGAGGAAATAAAGTTTAGCTGTGAAAAAACTGAAATGGCTTGATATTCAACCAAATGAAATTCTGAAGATATATTAGCAAGTGGTAGTAGGGACTTATTTGGAGGCTAAAATAAATCAAGTGTTTCTTTTGACAGTCATAAGTTGAGGTGGTTCTTTAAAGGACACGAGTAGACTTACAAAAATTCCTTTAAAGACATTTTGAAATCTTAAGGTTTTTATTGGGAGTCCTTGGTGACAAGCAATAGAAACCCATTACAAAAAAGCTTTAGGAAAAGAAAAAAAATTAAAAGGAGGAATTTATTGACTTCTTTAAGAATTCTAAGGGTCATGCTATTATTAGCCACATTTAGGCGCAAGGACTCATAGTATTTTTAGTATATTGTCTTTCTGCATGGTTTGATTCTGCTGCCAATTGTGTTACTGACTTCATTTCTCAGTTTCTGCATGTAGTAACAAAGAAGGTTTCTGACTCCTTAAGTGTATCTCTTGCTATGGTCTGAATGTTTGGGTGTCCCCCAAATTCATGTGTTGAATTCACCCCTAACCCCCAAGGTAATCCTAAGAGGTGGGGCCTTTGGGAGGCAACTGGGTCATCAGAACAGAGTCCTCCTGAATAGTGTTATTGCCCCTTATAAAAGCTGCCTGACAATGCTCCCCTGAAAAGATGCCTTCTAAGAATTAGGAAGTCAGCCTCCCCAGACCTAAACCTGATGGTACAGTTACCCCAAGCTATGACTTCCAGGCTCCAGAAACACGAGAGAGAAATGTCTTTGTTTACAAGCTCTCAGTCTGTTATAGAAGCCTGGGCTATTTCGTTACAGCAGCCTGAACAGACCAAGACACCTCTCTATTCCCTTCATCTCTATTTTGACTTAGCAACTATAGTAAAACAAAAACAAAAACAAAAACAAACAAAAAAAACACTTTTCTTCCCACACATCCATTCTGAGTAGAATACTGAATACTTTTGCATGATTTTAAACCCATGTTTATTTAACAAATATTTATACAGCATATTACATACTATACTTCAAGTGTTAGAAACATTAGCTCATTAGTCCTCATAAAAACTCTAAGACGGTACACTATTATTATCTCTCCTTCCTATTCCTCCCTTGAGGGAGTTGAGACACAGAGAGATTAAAGTCACATATGTAATAAGTGACAGAGCCAAGATTAGACCATAGCAGTCTGATTCCAATAAAAATGCTAGCTGTATCGATTCTCCATGGGAGCAACAAAAAATGTTGCCAAGGTAAAAAGTGTCCTTCTATGTGGGTCACCATTTCGATAAGGCTAACATCTGAAATAGAGGAAGGGTTGCTTCTGGGATTAGAGTAAAAGGAGGAGTAAAAATTAGAGTAAAAGAGGAGGAGAAGCTTCCCAAAGGAATAGGGGTGTTGGACTGGAAAAAAAATACATCAGTATAGGTCCGCTAAAACAAAAATGTGGTTATTTCTAGAAAAAAAACCCACGTGTGTGTGTACATAGGACAGAGATACATACAGAGTTTCGTCATACATAACAAAGGCTAGTAA
This sequence comes from Canis lupus familiaris, assembly GCF_011100685.1. NCBI lineage: Eukaryota > Metazoa > Chordata > Mammalia > Carnivora > Canidae > Canis > Canis lupus. The sequence continues at coordinate 28,237,667 of NC_049255.1, forward strand.
ATGAGTGTTTTTTTTTTTTAATTTTTTTTTTTATTTATTTATGACAGTCACAGAGAGAGAAAGGGAGAGAGGCAGAGACACAGGCAGAGGGAGAGGCAGGCTCCATGCACCGGGAGCCTGACGTGGGATTCGATCCCGGGTCTCCAGGATCGCGCCCTGGGCCAAAGGCAGGCGCCAAACCGCTGCGCCACCCAGGGATCCCGTAAATGAGTGTTAATAGTCAAAATAAGCGTATTGTTATGATCTTGAGATTATAATGGAAGATAAGCAAGTTGAGTGAGTCTGTGCTTGTATACTCATAATTTCAATTTAAATTTGATTGTGGTGTCAGATAAATAGAAAACTTAGCCCCTGGGAGAAACTATTCTGTTTTGGGTTTTTTTTGTTTTGTTTAGTAAGCTCTATACCCATCATGGGACTTAAACTCCCAACCCTGAGATCAAGAGTCCTGTGCTCTATCAACTGAGGCCACCAGGCACCCCAAAAACTATTCAGTGTTTTAGTGATGTTCTTTCCTGCATTTTATCACAGATCTCACTATATTTGACATTCTTCCTAAGCCAGTAGTCAAAGAGAACTTTGACTGATAAGACTTGCTCTGGTCTGATGATGTCTGCCCTGAACCATTCTAGATGAGATAGGTTATTACTTTAATTTGATTATTCTACTTGAATTATAAAAAAGTGAACTGCTGTAGTAAAATCTGTGTGCATTAAAAAAAAATTCTGTAACTCACTGTCTTTTTCTAAACTGTCTAGAATGTTGTCATCCTTGGCCCTATTTCATCAGCTCCCTATATCCCTTTGCAGTGATGGGAGTAAATGACTTGATTTGATGCCACTTTTTGGGTAAAGGCAGTGATGATGTGTGTGTTCTGAGTGTCTCTGCATGGACTATGCACACACCCCTGTGCACAGGCCCACGAGGGCAAGTCCTTAAAAAGTGCTCCTGGCTCTTTCCCTAAACCTGACTTGCTTGTTATTTGGCTTCATTTTGAATACATATATATATATATATATATATATATATATATATATATATATATATTTTTTTTTTTATGTTTCGAGGGTCCATAAAAATAAAATCATGGATTATTTCCTTCCTGGATTATTAAAGAAGCTCTCTTTGAGTAAGCGGATAGTGAAAGATACATTAAAATGCAAATAAAAGGTGACTATTATATCACAAGTAGAATAGTTCTAATTATTCTTATAAAATTACAGAATTTAGCAGTGTTTTATAATCAAATTAGCCCGTGTTAATATCCCACATCTACTGCTTATTAGTAAGGCCCTCAGTCTTCTGCAAAGCAGGGATAATGATACTTGTATTTTCATACTTGAGAATTAAATAAAAGCTTTAGATACCAATTACATAGCAAATAGTAGTGACATAGTAACTAATTAGTAAATGGCAATTATTTGTTTTTCTTTACAATTGTCATTTATAACCTCATTGACAGGCATTCCATCTTCTTTTTAGTGTTTACTCCCATTGTGTACCCCTCTAATCTTTTCATATTTTCTTCCATTTTCATGAACTGGGCTCTATACACATTAGGCTTTTCTCTACCCTTACCTTCATTTTTTTTCTATCACCTATGTCTCAAAGGCCCATTTTCCACCTTTCCTGTCTCTTGAAGCCCTCCACATTCTTCTTAGTGGTATAACTCCAAACTGTCTCTTCCATGGTGTCTTCACCAACTCTCCATGATTTTAATTTTAATTTCTTTATGCTACCATTGTGTTTGGCTTGTAATGATATTGTATTAGTAAAGGATTTTCAGAGAAGTAGAATCCAATAGGAGATATATATATATATATATATATATATATATATATATATATTAATCTATCTATCAATTGATTTGTTGACTCACATGATTATGAAGGCTGAAAAGTCCCAGGATCTGCCATGTGCAAGGTGGAGGCCCAGTGAAACCGATGGTGTAATTCAATCTGACTCCAAAGGTTTAAGGACCAGTGTTGCTAATGGCGTAAATACTGGTCTGAGGCTAGGAGATCATCAATGTCTGAGCTCAACTATTCAGGCGAAAAGGGGCTAATTCCCAATTCCTTCAGTTTATTTGTTTCTTTTAAGCCCTCAATGGATTGGATAGTACCCACCCACACTGGAGAGGGCCATCTGCTTTACTGAGTCTACCAGTTCAAATGTTAATCTCATCTAGAAGCACCCTCACACATGCATCCTAAATAGTATTTAGCCAAATACCTAGGCACCCTATGGTCCACTTAACTTGATACATAAATTTAATCATCCCAGATTAAATAGTAGAATTTAATATGTACTAAGGGCATTTCACCAAGAATTTGGAATAGTAGAAATTTCTTTCTATTGGATTCATTTTTAAAAGCCTGGCCAGAGACACCCGGGTGGCTCAACAGTTGAGCAACTGCCTTCAGCTCAGAGAATGATCGTGGAGACCCGAGATGGAGTCCCACATTGGGCTCCCTGCAGGGAGCCTGCTTCTCCCTCTGCCTATGTCTCTGCCTCTCTCTCTGTGTGTCTCTCATGAATAAATAAATTTTTTTTCTTTTTTTAAAAAAAGGGGGCTGGCCAGGAAATAGAGAAAGAAACTAATCTTGTAAAATTAATAAACTGCTCAATTAAAGGCCAGTCCTCTCTCATCAGCAACAAAATTGGAAACCAAATAGAAAACGCCCTCCAGGGACTCCGTGGTTTATCTATGCTTGAATTATATTGCTGGAAAGAAAGAAAACTGAGAAGGAATATTATCAGGCTAAACATGTAAAATATATTAAAGAAGAAATTAGATTTATGGATGAGTGCCAATAGCAGTTTATGAGAGGAATAAAAAGGATAGCCATGGCCTTCCACAAATTGTCCCGAAGCACCACTGTTTAAAGGGAAGACACTTTCATGTGGAACAGGGTGAGACTAGATTTCTTCAAACTCTTATTATTAACTGTAGAATTTGTCATTCAAATGAAATAGTTCATAAACAGGTGAACAAAGTGATAAATCAGAGCTGTCTTGACCTTTGGATTCCCTCATCCTCTGTCTGGTCTTTGATGGTGACTTTCAGCAACTTTCTCTGGCAAAATATATCACCCTTCCTTAAGTTTCCAAGCCCTGTTAAGACAAACAAACAAGATTTATTGTAGCAGATTGATTCAAAGTGGAAAGCTGACATAAGAGGAGTCCATGTTTGGACTACCCCTGAGTAAATCTGTCATCCCAGCAGATTGATCTCACCATCCCATCATGTCTTCAGCAAATGAGAGCTAGATTCGGAGACTAGAGTAAGAAGCAGGAGCTTGGTCCAGAAGGCCACAGAGCATTTGCAAAACAAAAAAAGCTAAGTGAGCTAGTCCACGGGGGCGGGGTGGAGGTGGGGGGTGGAGGGAGGGGGGACAGACACTCCAAAGCAGTAAACACACATAGACACACACTAATGTGACAAGACACCATGTGGCCTTCTTCCTGAGCATGGACAGGATTGCTCTCACTTTTCAATGATGTTCCTATTAAGTTCAATTTGCAGCAGGCTTGGCATTTCCATACTTTTCCGATTGTCTTAGATATCTGCTTTCACACACAAAAAAACCTTAGCTTTCATTTCATCAAAGTTTAGAGGGAGTTTTGTTCCTTATATTCAAAGATTCTGTGCTCGAAAAAAAAATTAGCTCTGAACGTGGTTGCAAGCAATGGGGTCTAGAGAATTTGCAAGACTTGTTAAAGTGTCATGTCTGGGAAGAAGGCATGTAGAATCCCTTTTTTCCAGGAATAAAGCTGTTTGTTCATGGATTTGTAAAAGAAAAACAGTGAACACAAAATTTTAGAATCTAGAACACACAACTTCTTAGGGAAAGGAATTGAGGGGATTTAGAAAAATGTCAGGCTGGGATGTTTACCATTATTTCTTGGTTACTCCTTGTAGCTTATAAGAACATTGAGGTCACCAGTACGCTCCTTTGTAGGGGTGCCTGACTGGAAGCAGATGATTCAAGATGAAAACAACTATATGAAACTTCTATATGAAGCCATTTCTACTGGTTGCTTGCACTCTGAGACTGTTGGGGTTCGGGTACAAAAATCAGCTTCCAGTTGAAGCTGATATGCCAGATGTGCTGTGTTTTAGGTTAAAGTCGATGATTTCTTTTTTTTTTTTATTATTTTATTTTATTTTTATTTTTTTAATTTATTTTTTATTGGTGTTCAATTTACCAACATACAGAATAACCCCCAGTGCCCGTCACCCATTCACACCCACCCCTCCCTCCTCCCCTTCTACCACCCCTAGTTCGTTTCCCAGAGTTAGCAGTCTTTACGTTCTGTCTCCCTTTCTGATATTTCCCACACATTTCTCCTCCCTTCCCTTCTATTCCCTTTCACTATTATTTATATTCCCCAAATGAATGAGAACATATAATGTTTGTCCTTCTCCGATTGACTTACTTCACTCAGCATAATACCCTCCAGTTCCATCCACGTTGAAGCAAATGGTGGGTATTTGTCATTTCTAATGGCTGAGGAATATTCCATTGTATACATAGACCACAGCTTCTTTATCCATTCATCTTTCATTGGACACCGAGGCTCCTTCCACAGTTTGGCTATCGTGGCCATTGCTGCTAGAAACATCGGGGTGCAGGTGTCCTGGAGTTTCATTGCATCTGTATCTTTGGGGTAAATCCCCAACAGTGCAATTGCTGGGTCGTAGGGCAGGTCTATTTTTAACTCTTTGAGGAACCTCCACACAGTTTTCCAGAGTGGCTGCACCAGTTCACATTCCCACCAACAGTGTAAGAGGGTTCCCTTTTCTCCGCATCCTCTCCAACATTTGTGGTTTCCTGCCTTGTTAATTTGCCCCATTCTCACTGGTGTGAGGTGGTATCTCATTGTGGTTTTGATTTGTATTTCCCTGATGGCAAGTGATGCAGAGCATTTTCTCATGTGCATGTTGGCCATGTCTATGTCTTCCTCTGTGAGATTTCTGCTTATGTCTTTTGCCCATTTCATAAAGTCGATGATTTCATTGAAGAAAAGCAATACAAGAAAGAAAATTCTGGCAATTGCAATTGAGGGTCTGGAATGAACAGGATTCTCTGAGTTGCTGGGAAACTCTTCTGGAGGAATCTTAGGAGGACCAGGTAGCTAAGCTGTAAATCCACCCAGACTCCAACGTTTGAGTTTGATGAAATTGTTTATAAATGTTGGTCATATACATAATAACATTTTCTTTATTCATTCACTCATCGGTGGGCATTTAGGTTGCTTTTTGTGGTTATTAATAATGCTGTAATGAACATGGAGGTGCATATATCTTTTTGAGTTATTGTTATGTTTTGGGTTTTTGTTTTTTTTTGTTTTTTTTTTTTTTTTTGGATAAATACCAGAAGTAGAATTGCTGGACCATCTGGTAGTTCTATTTCTAACTTTTTGAGGAGCCTCTATACTGTTTTCCAGTGACTGCACCAATTTATGTTCCCACCAATGAATGCAGAACACTTGTTTCTCCACATCCTCACCAACATGTTTTATTTCTTATCTTTTTGATAATAGCCATTCTGACAGATGTGAGGTGATCCCTCATTGTGGTTTTGATCTGCATTTCCCTGAAGATGAGTGATATTGAGAATCTTTTCATGTGCTTGTTGGCCATCTGTATGTTTTCTTTAAAAAGTATCTATTCAGATCTGTTGCCCATTTTTAAAATTGGCTTGTTTATTTTCTTGCTGTTAAGTTGCATGAGTTCTTTATATATTTTGGATATTAACTCCTTATCAATTATATGGTTTGCAAATATTTTCTACCACTCAGTAGGCTGACCTTTTATCTTGTCCATGTTTTTCTTTGCCTGTTCAGAAGCTTTTTGATTTGATATAGTCTCTCTTGTTTATTTTTGCTTTTGTTGCCTTTGCTTTTGGTGTCAAATCCAAAAAAAAATCATTGCCAAGATGTTAAACAACTCACCACCTATGATTTCTTCCAGGAGTTTTATTGTTTCAGGCATAATTACTTTCTTTCTTGTCTTATTCCAGACTGCTGGTCATTCCACTGTGATTATTTCTGCCTCTTCTCTTTTAAAGCCTTTCCATTTCCTTAAGAATTTTTTGGTACTGAACCAAATGCAGTAGTTCATAGACTACAGACCTACAGATTGCTGAAGGACTTCCACTGCCCTGCTTCAGGGCTTTTGTGTATGAAACCCTAAATTACTTCAGTGCCTTTGGATCACTATATCCTATTTCAAGTGCATTTTGACATTTCAGATATTTTCTTAGTTCTCCCTGACATTTCAAAAACAACTGGCCATTGATTTTTTTCATTAATTATGTGTCCCAAGCCCATGTGACATTCAGCACCTGATCTGAAGCACCCTATTTTCAAATATAACAGCTGACAAGCTGCAAGGGCAGATCTTGACTAACCAAACTTCTTTCATTCCCTGCCACTATGCAGTAAACCTTATCCTGCCACAGAGCTGAGAAGCTTCCACTATCACAACACCCACTGAGAATGCACAGTTTGAAACTGCCCCTGTGATGAACAGTAGAAACATACTCTGGTGACAAGGGACTATACACTGCTAATAGCTTAACAAAGGGTAATGACAGATATTCATGCAGTATAATGAGTATTTATTTATTATGTGCTGCTTGTAACTAATGGCACTTGATATTATCATTTATGTGAAGATCATCTTTGGAAAAGCAATCAAAGCAATAAAACAGCAGCCTATGCATAACAAAGCAGCAAGTTCAGATCTGATAAGCTTATTATTGACAGTAATTTAATATTTATGTAGTATATTAAAATTATATTTCTTATATACTGCTCTAGTGAAGTAATATTACTTTGTGTCATATGTAGAGTTCAAGGTGTTTATGATTTTAAATGTGTTCTAAAATTTTAATTCATTTCTTATGAGGTCATCTTTTAAGAGACTTAAAATCTAGCCTGCTGATGAACACAATAGTGGCTGGAAGTAACAGAGCAGGAAACTTTTCTTTAAAAGACATCCCAGGGCAGCCCAGGTGGCTCAGCGGTTTAGTGCTGCCTTCAGCCCAGGGCCTGATCCTGGAGACCCGGGATCGAGTCCCACGTTGGGCTCCCTGAATGGAGCCTGCTTCTCCCTCTGCCTGTGTCTCTGCCTCTCTCTCCCTCTCTGTGTCTCTCATGAATAAGTAAATAAAATCTTTAAAAAATAAGAAAAATAAAAAAAAATTAAAAGACATCCCAGCAGTATTTCAAGGAGCGTTTTCCAGATGATCTGTTTCCTGATAAGGCATTTGTTCTCATAAAGTAATAAAAATATTCTACTTGCAAACTGGGTGTGGTTGTGACGAGTTGGTTATCTTAAGTCAGCCAGTTCTGTTTCTATACCCTGGCCAAAGCAGAAGGGAAAAGAACGCTAACAGAGGCCTTCTAAAATAATCCAATCAGTCAGTAAAAACAAAAACAAAACAAAACACACGCACAAAAATGGGGATAAGAAGGAGATACCTGACAATTCATAAACGTCATTTCCCAGATCAACTTGGCAGGTCTTGAACCAACATCATATCTATATGTGAATTCCAGAGAATATCTTTTGTTAGATGTCTCTTGTCACCTGAATTTATTTCAGGTTTTCTTTTATGTCAAGAAAATGTTTCCAATTTGATGATGTCATTGACCAAACTCTTTTTTTTTTTTTTTTTGTCTGCATGCTTATGTGTCTTCCCAAAAATGATTAAGATAGAAAATATGTAATGGAGAGAAGACAAGAAATAGGTGGTGGTAGTGGTATTAATAGAGGTATAGTTTCATTTCATGAATATATTAAAAACTTCTGTTCCATTTTGTAGCTGCTAATCAAAATCTAAATCCTCCAAAAAGGACTATAATGAACTATACCTGTGTTATTGACTTTTTGTATATGACATGTGTTTGAGCCATAATTCTACTTAAAGTGAGGAGTCTTTATTTAAGAAATATTTTGTGGTATTTTGTACCTGTACAAGGTACAAACAAGGTACAAAATATCACAGGATTCACTGTTGCCATCCTAGTAAGTTCCAGAATATATTAATATACTTCAGTATATTAAAACTAAAAGTTTTAGTAATTGTCTTTGACTATTTTTAGTTCTACTTAACAAAGGAGTAATTGTTAACAAGCAGCATTGTATGAGATATTTAAATCGGATAATGCACATATTTTAATAGCTATACTCAGGAACTATTGCTTTAAAGAAATCATCTATCTGAACTATATGTTAATGACCCATGAATAGTTAATAATGTAATTAATTATGGGAGATACATTTCAAGGAGATTTAAAAACGTGTATAGAAATATATGAAATGGTTCGTGCAACACTTTGTGTGTATGTATGTGTTTCAGAATTTAAAGGTGAAAAAGGAAGTAATTGTACAAACTTGTATAAACAGCACTTTTGAAGAAACGAGTCCATATATGTCTCTTCTATGGAAATTTCTCAAGCAAGTTACTTAAGTCTCCTATATTTTTCTCAGGCTTAAAACATTAGTTGTAAAAATATGAAAATAATACTTGCCTCATCGGGTTGTTATGATTAGACAGGCTATTATATAAGATGCTTGTAAAGTTAGTACCAAAATATATATATCAATAATAAGTATATGATCAATAATATATATTTAAGAATTAATAGCAAATTTTATTATATATTTTAAATGATTCATTAAACGCTTCATCATTTTCAAGGGTCCAGATATTTTCTGTAATAATATATTTCAATTTTGAGCAAGAAGAAAAACTCAACAGAGATGAAGTAGCTATATGTATACACATATTATAATATACACTTTAAACTTCCTGAAGTGTTTCATTATCATTATCCAAGGAGTTCACGTTTTATGTAGTTGGTTGAACTTGTAGCTTTCTTTCTGAATTTTTATTTCCCTATCTAATTCTTTGAAGATTCTGCATAAGTCCAACAGGAAATTTATTTTGATTTTTGATATTAAGCAGCCAAAGATATACTATAAAAGGCTTATGATATATATATCATATATCTATCTATATATATATGTAAAATGTACTCATATATCAATATATATGTAAAATGTACTTAGTATTAAAACCATCAATAAATGTTTAAATCTGGTGTAATTAGACAACATATTACAACTAAATGCTACACTGTAGATGCAATAATTTATTATTTCACAATATTTACTGATATCATTGAAGTAATTGGAATGTTGTTGTTGTTTGTTGATGTATTGACTGATGCTTATGTATTGACTGATGCTTATGACATCAGCACTATGGGATGCAAAACTATATGCCACAACTTTATACAACTGAATTTCTGGGCAGTTGAAACCAACAGGGATGGCTTGAGCGACATTTTAAAATTGGTTTTCTCCTCTGAGTGGTTTTCAACTAATCAAAATAATACTCTGGGTTCTATCTTAGGCCCTGAAGTCTTTTGAGGGAATGCAGCTAACAAGACATATGTCCTTTTATGCTATTTTCATTTGTTAATGTCATGGGATTGTCTTTGCAGTGACCACAATGAGCTTATTCAAGGAAATTAAATGCAGCTTGAGGAAAAATAGAGGAAAAAACAGGCTAGTAATGGAAATAAAATATTGCCCAAGAGGGGCTTTTGGCAAAATAGACTTATCACTTTTGTCAAATGTTGTTAAAGTAGCTATTTGGAGAATTGTCTATGGAGACTATGTTGATGTTTAAAGCTAATAATGAAGTAGGTCTGCCTGTGGGAGAACCTCCCATGATCTCCTTCCAGCCACATCCATAGATCCACTTCTTGTTCTTTCACCAGCAGACTGGGCTTACCTTTGTTCTTACAGGTCTCATTAATTTAGCCTGTGCTACTTTCTCCATATGACTGATAATCTCTTATTTCCTGTGAGTCTAGTTTCCGTCTCTAAGATAGAGATAAGGGTAGGGATAAGGGTCTCAAGGTCCAGTTCTCTTTAATGCATTTTCTTATATGGCTCGGGCATCCCACTTATCCTCCCTTTGTATGTTATTGCCTTTGGTTATAGTTTTGGTAGAGAGCAGAAGTTCTAAGGGTTTCCACTGGCTCATTTATTTCAATTATTGGGAAATTACCCAAAGTTGCATTGTCAAATCCATTGGGTTCTTTGAGAGATAGACTCAGGTCATGACTCCATTTATCACCTAATTCCCATAAGCCTCAACTTTAACCAATTGATCCCGACGGTATTTTGGGTCCCTAGATGAAATAAAATCACTATCACTGTCTTTCAATCTCTGAATGGTCTGTGTTTTGTTTTGCTTTGTTTTTTTTTTCCTGGTGTGTGTATCTAGCTTCCCTGATAAATGGCCAAAGGGATCCCATCAGGGAACATTTAAGGAAGATTTATAGAACATTCCTGCCATGGCCTTTTAGGGTCCTTCTTTAAGTAGACCTGGCCTCTCTTTCATCCAAAGGATCCATGGTCTGTGACCTAGCTCCAGATGGAAACGTGGTGAGGAGGTGGGACTCTTCATTGTGATGACGGTGCTCACAAGTCCTAGTGTTTCCCTGTGCTTACATATTGATGAATTATTTAGAAGGATGACCTTTATTTTATTTCTATTAATAAATTAACCATAGCTAAAGATGTCTGTGGGTCAAAATATTCTGACTACTTTTATAGTGACTGTGACTACCCTGGCTCAGGAGTAAGGTGCTGCCACGGGGCCTCTACCAGCCAGGAAATTCACATTTCAGTGGTAATGGCTCCCACCTTTATCTCTGACCTGCAGAGAACAACCATGGAAATTTGTAAGAATGTAGGAATTCCCCCTCCATTAGTGTACATCTCAAGTTTGAGAGATGATGGCAGGGTGGCTGGTGGGTGGGTCGCACATAATACAATTGTGTTCTCCAATATGCACGTGTCCTTATGCTTTGGAGTTTTCCTCTGTATCCTAATTGGCAAGTTCAGGCATCTCACGCTCATTTGATATAAATCAGTTTCAAGTCCAGGTCCTAGTCAACCAACCGATTATTGTTAAAGCCACTGCCAACAGCTGAAACAAACATATTGAATAGAGGGACGTTGGGAAGTTAATCATATTGATAAATTTAGACATTTAATATAGGAAATTGATTAGTAAAGCAGATTGCAAGAGGGAACGGTAGTGTAATCCAGAGCCCGCAATTACACTTGTCGCTGAGGCTCCTAGAGTGATGTTACTGCCCTTGCTGCTATGGAGCTGGTGTCCCCAGTGCAGGGCAGGGAGCCAGGACCCCCCAGTCCCACTGACAATGCTGTTTGCTGCTTATGCTGCTGGGACCTTCAGTCCTCTGTGGGCAATCTCAGTAACCTACTGCTACCATTGTCTTGCCCATCCCCACTCTATTGGGGCTCATAGACACCTCTCCTAGCACACAATTGCTCCCTGATGCTGCTCCAGGAATTAGAAGCAGAAAAAGTGGCATCTCCTTTCCTTTTATCCTCTATTCATTCTCCAGCTATTGCTTCTTATCGGCAGAATGCCGTTGAAACCTTGGAAGCCTTGTGTATGAGGAATTCAGCTGGAAGGCTTCCAGGACCTGGCCATGTAGAGGAGGGTGGGAAGGGTGAGTTTCTGGGTTGATACCTACCCTTAGCCCATTCACAATCCTTTTCCATTTTAGAATTTACAACAAATCTTTTCCGGCAAGCTGCCAGAGGTAGGATATCCAAGGAATTGTAAAAACTTCTAGAAATTTAGGAACTATAGGTGGCTTTTTTTTTTTTTTTCTTCTTCTCAGAATTTAAGCTGATCCTGGAAATTTCACTTTCTTCTGTATCCCCTTTTTAACAGAATGGGATCATTCTATTTTCTTTCTCATTTTCCTAATAATTTGATTCTTTTTTGCTTTACTAAGGAAAGGAAAAAAATATTTCATCATACTCTTGATAATTGAAATACTTATTATGAATCTATTTCAAACAGATACTTCTATAATGAATGAATTAATCAAGATTTTTAAAAATAAACACTCAAATAGATTTGAACAGCTTCTTAAAATTTTATCTTGACTTCAGTGTCTTCAGACTCAAGTTTCATATGAAGTCATTTGAAACATTTTATTAAGGTATAATTCTTATTAAATTATTATTTATTTATTTATTTATTTATTTATTTATTTATTTATTTATTTATTTTAGAGAACAAGAGCAAGAGCAGGGGGCAGGGCAGAGGGGAAGGGAAAGCATCTCAAGCAGACTCTGCCTCAAGCATGGAGTCTGACATAGGGCTCAGAGCCCCCCACGTGAGGCTTGAACTCACAACCCTGAGATCATGACCTGAGCCAAACCAAGGGTTGGGTACTCAACTGACTGAGCCACCCTACTACACCTGCGGTATAACTGACATATAACTGACATACAATACTATTAGTTTTTGGCATATAACATAATGATTCAATCTTTGCATATATCACAAAATGATCACCACAATAAATCTAGTCAGTATCTGTCACCACACATAGCTACAAAATAATTTTTCTTATGATGAGAACTTTTAAAATCTACACTTTTAGAAACTTTCGAATATGCAATACAGTATTTTAGCTATAGCACCAGGCTATAAGTTACATACCACAACTTATTTATTTTGTAACTGGAAGTTTTATATCTTTTGTTTATACATTAATTTTGTACCTCAATTATCATACTTACATTATAAAATGGAGTAGATTCTGCTCACCATAATTTCCCTAAATCATATGGTAATATGTGTTTAAAATGTGAAGAAAAAGTTATGCCACACGTGCTTTCTCATTCTGAGAAATAAGTTAAAAGATCTAGTTTACATAAATGATTAAATGTGGCATGTATTTCTCTCCCAGTGCACATACTCAAGCAACTGGAAATTTTGTGGCAGCTAAAATATGATTTTTAAACTGTGACCACTTAGATTTCTCAGTGTTTTAAATCTGTGTATAATAGGCTTTTCTTAAGGTTTTTATTTTATTTTATTTTTTTATTTATTTTATTATTTTATTTTTATTTATTTATTTTTTGTCACTGTCTTAGTTTGTTCGAGTGGCTATAGCAAGATACCACAGATTGAATTGCTTAAACAATAAATATTTGTTTTTCACAGTTCTTGAGGCTGTGAAGTCTAAGAGTAAAGTGCCAGGAAGATTCGGTGTCTGCTGAGTGTCTAGTCCTGACTTGGAGATGGGTGCCTTCTGGCTGCCTTTACACACGGTGGAGACAGTGTTCTCATGTCTCTTTTTTCTTTTTATAAGGACATTAATCCCACCATGAGGACTCCACCTCATCACTAAACTAACTCTAATTACTTCTAAAGGCTCCACCTCCAAATACTGTCACACTGAGGATTAGGGCCTCAACATGAATTTTCAGAGGACACCAACATTCATTCAGTCCTTAGCATGCCATGACCCTTCCCAGTGATGAGTGGAGAAGTGGAAGCTCTGTATGAAATTGTTCTACCATGGAAGCTGTTGCTAGTCATTCCTAAGAGAGTTGGTCTGGTTCATCTTGGGAATGATGAGTTTGTAGGCTTTCTCAAGCTTTGCATACTCACATGAATGTCTGCCTCCCATATAAGATCCAGAATCTTAGGTTTATCCTCATGACTGAGTTTTGCTTGAAACTTAGCATCTAACACTTGCTTTAATTGAGAGAATACTTGAGTTGTTTACCAGTGTTTGATTAGTATTAGTCTGTTTTACATGTCTATAAAGTACATAAGGAGAGGATTGGTTGATCCGTCTGGCTTACCGTTGGATCTCCTGGAACCTAACATGGTGTAGCATGCTTGGCATTCAGTCAACAATTTTTGCATAAAAATATGAGAAGAAAAAGTGTTTGGAGTGTTACAGCTAGGTTCAAAGAATGTGTAAGATTTCCATAGGCAAAGAAAGAAAATGACTTTGGAATAAAATAGGAAGAATACAGTATGTTTCATGTCATGTCAAATAATGATGTAATCCAAGAAGGCCAGATGTCAGTTGTCTTCCTAATGTCAGGAGGTGAGGAACAAATGCAGCCTTGTGACTTTAGGCAGGGTCAGGAAAAGAAAACTAAGTGGCAAAAGTACAGAGACTTGGAGAAGATTCAAGGGATAGGACTTGTGGGTCATTGGCTGTGGGAGGCAATACGTGCTTCAGGAGAGGAGGGTGTCTTTAGTCAAATTTGAGAATACTGAATAAAGAGCTGATTTGGAGAAATGATTATTTGTTCAGTTTCTAATGTGTTCAGTGTGTGGTGTTGCTGAGATACTCATCTGGTTGATCGTGTCGTTTATTGAAGAGGAGGTGGATTGGGATGTAATTGAATTCAGACTGAATTTTGCTACTGTCTGAATTTCAGAAAATCAACTTGGGCCTTTTGTTCTTAACTGTTAAGGAGACAGTGAGGGGCTGGATGATGCCTGAGGTCCCTTCTGTTTTCAGGTTTGCCTCTCTATCCTTGTAAATATTGCTCAACACAAAATAGACTTTTGCTCTTTTCTTTTTTATTGTGGCAAAATACACATAATATAAAATTTACCATTGTTCCCATTTTGAGGTGTGCAATTCAGCAGCATTACTGCATTCACAGTGTTGTGCAACTGTCACCACTATCCATTTCCAAAACTTTTCTTCACCCCAAATAGATGCGTGGTACCCATTAAACAAGAACTACTTTTTACTTCTCTCCTCAGAGCACTAGTAACCGCTATTATACTTTCTGAATGAGGTATATAGAATAGGCAAATTCATAGATATACTTTTTTTTTAAATTGAGTTATTATTGCCATTTAGAAACTTACCAATTTCTGCATCATTTTGCTTCCATGTATAATATATAAGTATATATACATATAATATCAGGAAAATTGGAACATGTTATTAATGGCAAAAAAAGATGATTTAGAATGCTTTTTTAGTAGTACCTTTAGATCTAAATATTCTAATTCAATAACACTAATAACACTTTATCATCTTAATTAATTATATATACAAAGAATAAATATGGCCCTAAAATATGTTAATACAATGTTCTGTATATTTCCAGAGATGCATAACTTTTTGTCAGGTATAATAATAATTTCTCAGAACAATGTCTCTGAGGGAATCCTTTTAGAATTGAAAGGATTCTAATCATGTTCTAGAAAATAAGATATTGCAGGAGGACAAAAGTGATGGCTTGATAGAAATTCTTCTATAAACGTATAATTCTTCAGTGGTCTGACTTCTGCCTTTGTCAGGCAGTGAATAAATACAGCATACAAAAAGCATAATGTTGGTTGTTTATAGCTCAAGCATCAAAAATATCTAACATGAGCCCAGAGCTCATGCTTCATACTTGGAAAACGAAAATGTCTTTGACATTGTCTGACATTGATCATTTTAACTAGGTTTGTGAGTTATTTTTAAGATTCATTCACATAAAATTTAAATCTACTAATTATTGATATAATTATCTTCTGAATATGCTTGGAAATTAATCTGGCAATTTTTCATGTAATATTTTTGCAAGCTGATCCTAAAATATACGTATTTTTCAGATTTAATTTTATGTGTTGGTTATGTATGATTGACCTTCATTATTTTGATAGCCTTTTGTCCCTGAATGTCTAGGAACAAATGCTATTTACTCCTATTTCTGGTATCTTGGTATTGTGTATATGGGGTATGTGTGTTGGGGATGGGGAGAGTGTTTGTGGTATTGAGAAATGGACACAGTTTGAATGCTTACTTCGCAATAATTTACAATTTAAGTGAAAAAAGAGATAATTAAATGTTGAACTAATAATATTCATAACATATTTAAGGGAATCTAGAAAAATAGTATAGCAATGTAAAAATAATATGGATTATCTTTTTGAGGTCTATAAACTTAACTCTTAGGGTTGATTTAGGTACTGTTATCTTTCTGAGTTCTGTTTTGGAAATATCTCTTAATTCCCTCAGTCAGGGACATATCAGTGTTTATTTATTCATTTCTTTACCCAAAAGATATTTTATGGACACTTCTCTAGGTCCTGGGGGATATAGTAGCAAACAACATGACAAATTTTCTGTTTGCAAGGAGACTACATTCCAAAGAGAGAGAGTAAACACATGAAATACAGTTACTAATAAGTGCTCTGTGGTGGTGTATGACTAGTTAAAGTGGAAAGTCAGTCCAGGCTTCCTTAGTGGAGGGGAAGTGCCAGCTGAGATTTGAGTGCCTAAAACGAGCCAGCCAGCCATGCGATGATCAAGGGGAAGGAAATTTCAGAGACAGAGATGAGCAGGTGGCATAAAACCCTGAGGTAGGATAGGGTTGAGACAGAGAGCAGAAAGGAGGTAAATCTAGGTAAAAAGAGTGGGTTAATGAGGAAAGTGATGTAGGCTGAGGTTGTAGAGAATAGAGAGGGACCATATTCTGTTTGATAAAACCTATGTCTCCAGTCAGGCATTTAGGACCCTCCATAAATGGCCACAGTCTTCTTATCTGATTGAACTTCCACCATACGCCACTACTTTGCTCACTATTATGAAATAAACCTGTGTCCTTTCAATCTCTGTCCTTTTATAGTAGAATTCCATCCAATTTAGAATGTATTTCCCAGTTTTCTACGTACTCAGATACCAATCACTCCTCTGTGAGCAACTAAACTCATATTATTATTTTTAGTATAGAATCATGAGGAATATATCTCAGAGCAGTTAATTAAAAAATTTACCGTGCATGACATTTTCATGTAATGTCTAGGTTGACTCAATTATAATGTTTATTTCTTTTTTAAGAATTGCCTTTTCCTTGTTAGAAATTAAATACATGCTCCTGGCAAAAAAATTTCAAAGCCACAGGTACAAAAGTAAAGAAGGAAAAAGGAAAATCAGGTATGTTGTTACCACTACCCAGAGATATTCATTGTCAACATTTTAATAATCTGTCTATATATCTGTCTTCCTATCATCTATGTATCTATATTTTGTCTTTCTCCCTCTACCTATCTCTAGCAATCCATTCATATCTAAAAGTAAAAAACCTGATATTTTCAACTTAACAATATTTTTTTAACTTTCTTATGTAACATAATTTTTTCATTTTATATAGGTTAGCATTTCATTTTGTGGCTATTACATACATATTTAATCAGTACTCTAGAGTTCTATATTTGATTTTTCAGATTATTTGCCAGGGTGAACAACATTCCTATGAAAAAAGTTTTTCTAAATTTTTGTTCAGTTAAACCCTTATATCTTCAAGAGAAATTCTTAGAAGTGAAAGGATTAGATCAAAAGTTATACAAAGTGTTGTTTCTATTTATTTTATTATTTTATTTTATTTTATTTTATTTTATTTATTTTATTTTATTTTATTTTATTTTTTATTTTAGAGAGAGAGTGATCCGTGGGGTTACAAATTTTTAAGGCTTTTGATATTTATTGCTGACTTGGCTGGGCTGAATTAAAATAACAATCATATTAACTCTTTCACTGTTATCTAATACTGCACACATTGGGAGCTTGTGCCCTGTGTTAGTTCTTGAGAGTGAATCTTTTAATTTGAATGCTTCATATAACTTAACAAAGTGCCTCTTCAACAGTAAACATTTTAGGCCATAATTTTCATGAACTGAAAATAGAATACTCCTGGAATACTAATGGGCCTCATATCATGCTGATTTCTCTCCCACCCACTCTCCAGAATGATGACTTGGATTTTCCATATTGGCTTAATGTGAGCACTAGATTTTTAGGCAATGATTAAGCCTATATTTTCAAGCTGGGGTTTAAGAATATTGTCTTAATAGAAAATTAATAAAATCATGCTGTTTATATCCTAAAAATTGATGAACTATCTTTTGAGTCATAAAAACAAAATTTCTCTTTTGCAATGATAACTCAAAACGGAAAATATGTCCATAGAATAAGACTTATTTTAATTTTTAGGCTGTATGTCCCTACCTATGGTAAGGCATTCTCAAGTGTGATGTAGATTTGAGATACACTGAACAATGAATTAAGAAGTACTTATAAAAACAATATTTCTTGTTTCCAGTTAGCACTAACCTATAAAATATAGCCAATATCTTCATATAGTTGCATCTTCAAGTTTAAAAAGATTTATATCCATTTGATTATTTAAATATTATTAAATAGCACTTGAATCAGAATTATTACTTTACATTGCAGTGCATTCTGTAATCCATCGTGACAGTGTCCATCTAATGAACAGTAAGCATTTGAATTCTTACTTTTATTTTTCAGATTTTCACATAAACAAATAGCATCAGCAGAAGTAAACTAGAAATTAATGATTAAGGAAAGGAAAGGCTTTGATTTCTTTCCCCTGTTGAGAAACATACTTTAGTTGATGATGATGCTATCTTTCTTGCACTCAAGTAAATGTCCACCCCAGGGGTCAAGCAAATATAAAATAATACATCAAAGCAATCATAAAAGTATTCTAATTTAGGAGCAATTTGGAATGTTTGAGAGATTGCCTGCTGCCTTTCTATGCCTCTTTTTGGCATGAGGCAGTTCTCTCAAAACTGAAAGCAGATTAGCCAAAGAAAATGCTGCCTGCCTTTTTATTTCTCATATATTAGGACTTCAATCTCATTTTTTTTTAAATTAGAGAGAAATGACAGTATCAAGAAAAAAGAATAAATTTAACTTGAAATGTCAGTTTTCTGATATTCTATATTTCCAAACTATAAAAAAGTTATTATCCTAAAAAGTTACAGAACATTATTTATATGTGACCAGATAAAGCAATGTCAAGCCTCATTGTGAGTTTTGATAGCTATGATCCTCTCACAAAACAGTGTAACTCTGTAGTTATCAAATCACAAATTCAACAGCCAATCCAGTATGTGTGCACTGTCAGTCTTGGCAGATTGGGATCGACTCATGTCATCAAGATTGTTGCCCATTTAGGCACATTTAGGGTACTGGATGTCATGCTGTATAAATACTTGCAGCCTTTTTCACTACAGCTGTCACTTTCCTAAAATGTCTTACAATATTATTTTTCCTAGACAGTTTAAACATGTTCACTGTCAAAACCATTAAGCATTAGCGTCTATGTTAAGATATCTGCAGATTCAATTAGCAATCTCATTTAGTGTCTCAGTCCTGATAAATTATTTGGCTAAGTATTTAGAGGATGAATCTGAGTAACCAAGGTCATGTTGTCATATACCTAAAGCTTAGTGTTAATGCTACATCATAAAGTAACCACATGTAGGAACACTAGGTCCACACTTTATAAGAGTGAAAACATCCAAATATTTAGGTAAATTATTTTATTCTCATTCAGATAGTTGGTATTGGGCCCAAAGGCAAACTGATCATTTTTCCTTTTTAAAAACACATTAATCTTATGACTTCCAAATTTCTGTTGGAAATGTCACTAATGTTTATGTCATTCATATTCATAATCAGGAAATTTCGCTTTAATTATCTATTCCTTTCACTCTCCTATCAAATTTATCAGCAAGTTTTGTCTATCTAACTTCTGTGCAATTTTGTTATTAGATTCATTTTTCCATTCCTGTTAAAATTCCCACCACATATGCCCTGAACTATTTCAATAAATTCCTAGGATTTATTCTTATAATCTCCTTCTGTTTTGGCAGTATATCTTTTATCTTTTATACTAACTTCCTGATTAATTCTCCCAAAGTAAGATTTGATTATACCACTGTGTCCTCAGGAAAAAAACAAAAACAAAAACAAAAACAAAAACAAAAAAAAACAACCTCCCCTCCCCGCAAACAAACAAAAACAACAAAGCAACAGTATCTCTGTATCTCCATTCCTTGCTAAATGCAAGTTAAATGCATATTTCTCTTATTCTGGTCATTAATAATGAAATTTCAAATAAGATGTTAAGATTTATCTCTTCTTTCCATACCCTATACTTGGAACTAACTGGATGACCAGCTGTTCTTAGGAAAACCACAAATGTTTCATCTTAGTAATTGGGATTTTCACTGAACAGTAAGTTACTCGTAGGGTGGAGATTTAGCTTACTCATCTGGAACATACTACAACACAGTATAGATGTGAACTGTGAGTTGAATCAAGTATTAAAATAGCTAAAATGTAAGCAGTATATAGAGTTTCTTAATAACAGCTTTTATTTCTTAAAAAAAACTATTTACTAAGTAGAAGATAAACTCACAAAGTGATCACATATGCTGCAATGTCTTTTTCCCAATATAATTATTTTATAGGACGCTAGGTCAGGAATCTGGGATGTGTCTCCACAGACTAAAATCAAGGTGTCTGCAGAATTGCTTTTTTTTTTTTTTTTCTGGAGTCTCTAAGGTAAATATATTTCTTACTCTTTAGGTTGTTGGCACAATTCAGTTTCTGTGTTTGTAGGACTAAGGTTCTCATCTTGAAGCTGTCAGCTCTGGGCTGTTCCCAGCATCCATAGGCTGCTATATTCCTTGGCTTGTGACTCTTCCTCTGTCTTCAAAAACAGCAATGGCAGATCAAGTCTCTCTTATGTGTTGCATTTCTCCTTCCTCTTTTTCTAGCCTCAAATTTCTCTGACCACCCCTCTGTCTTCCTCTTCTATTTTAAGGACCCTTGTGGCCAACTCATATAATCCAGTACCCTACTCGTTTTAGGTCTATGATCATAATTGCATTAGCAAAATCCTTCTTGTTGTGTAGGTAACATATTCACAGGTCTCAGAGATTAAAGCATAGACATCTTTGGTGGGAGGGCATTATTCTGCCTACCAGAGTGATCAAAAAAAAAAAATGCTGAAAGAATCTCTTAGGAAGAAAAAGCCTAAACAGAGAATTGAGGCTGAATTATTAATGAACTGAGCCTTTGAAGTGTGGAACTTGATGCACATTAAGTCAGATAAAGGCAATTAGGACAATGAATATATCTTTAAAAAAGATTCAACAATGAAGAATTTGAAAGAGTGATTCAAATGTAGTTAGAGCTAAGGACATCTGAGTGGCTCAGTGGTTGAGGATCTGCCTTCAGCTCAAGGTGTGATCCCAGGGTCCTGAGATGGAGTCCCACATTGGGCTCCCCACAGGGAAGCTGGTTCTCCCTCTGCCTATGTCTCCGCCTCTCTCTCTGTGTCTCTCATGAATAAATAAATTTTAAAAATTAGCAAAAGCTAAAGATATTATAGGTGAAGACCAAAGCTTTAGTGAGATTGAAGGCTGTAAATAGAGATACAGTTGATCCTCATTGCTTGCAGATTCTATATTTAAGTATTCACCTGGTTGCTAAAATTTATTTGTAACCCCAAAATCAATCCTTGCAATGCTTACACAGTCACTTGCAGTCATGAGCAGAGCAGTGAAAAATTTGAGTTGCTGGATGCACATGTTCCCAGCTGAGGACAAACAAGACAAAGTTCTGCCTTCTTGTTTCAGCTCTCATCCTGTAAACCTGCTGAATGTAATGCAGGAAAACAGTTCTGTGGAAGAGTAGGTTGATGAGCATGAGAGTGTCTTGCTTTATAAGGACATTAGAGAACAAATAGATATAAGGCAAGTGGCTTCCAAAGCCCCTAGCTTTAATCATTTCAAGGCCATTCAATTATTTAGTTCTAAGAAACCTATATTAAACAAGATTTCTTCAAACCAGAACAGGCATAGAATAAAGTTATGACAATAAAGATGTTACCAGAGGCTTATAGGAACACAGCCCTATATTTCCACTAGGAGCAAAAGTTCCTCATTCGGTAATTCAGTGTTTGAGGCAACTTTATAGAAAGAACATTTTTATGAATAAAGAGAATCAACTGTAGACAACTGAACATCACTCTGAGTTGTTATGAGATTATTCTGCATCAAATGGGAAAATGTTAAGTAATTTTAGATAAAATTAGTGTGATGAAATATGAATGTTAGAAAATTGGGGATTATTAAATTTGGCTGCAATGTCAAGGCAAGAGATTTTAAAGGTTTGAATTAGAGGGATTAGGAATGGAAAATAGTGAATTCGTGTGAAAAACTTTCAGGAGCTAGGATAAATTAGGCTATTGATTAACCTTGATGGTGAGGGAGGCCTTATAGACGTTGCTTATATTACAGTTATGAAATTTTTGTCATTAACTTAGTAGTAAACAATATAATTTCTACTCTAGAATTATTGTAAACCATGAAGCTGAAACAAATTCTTCACAAAAACCCAGTGTCCATAAAGATAGTGCAAGATTGCCCATTTTGACTCTCTTTAGATATCTGATATTATTTAACAAAAGGTAGCACAGGTGAATAGTTACACATGTGTGACCTGGAGACAGCCTGGCTGAGTTCATAGCCTGCTCTTGATAATTACTAGATGTACAGTAACTTAATATCACCTCAAATGGGTTAATCATGGACTTGCGCATTTGTGTGTAAGGAAATTCATGAAAGCACTTAAATAGTATCTGGCACTGGTAAGCACTTTAAAAATGTGAATTTTATAATTTGAGTGGTTTGTTTCTACTAATGACAAGAAGCTATAGTATACTTTGAATATAGAGCGACAAATATCAACTTGTTCTGCTGATGAATAAAATTCACTATTTTTCTGGGTGAATTTAAAGCATTCTACATGTTAGTTCTAAAAATATATTTCATGTATTAGCCTCACAGTTCAGGATGCATGATGACATATAATAATGGAGGTTAGAGGGAAAGAATAAAGCATATTTGTGTTCATTTGTTCTTATTATAACATGAATCTTTAAAAAATAATATTTTCCTTAGGAAGTTGCCTTTTTTCTATAGCACTTTAAGCTATTTCTTACTAATTGCTTTATACAAGGGATATATTTAGGCCTTATAGAATGTTGTGTTTTTCTCTTTTTCTCCTCCTCCCTCTTCCTTCCTTCCTTCCTTCCTTCCTTCCTTCCTTCCTTCCTTCCTTCCTTCCTGTCTTTCTCTTACTCTTTCTCTTTCTCTTTCTCTCTCTTTCTCTTCTTCTCCTTCTCCTCACCTTCTCCTTCTCCTTCTTCTTCTATTCAGAACTTTTCTTCTGATATAACTTACATAAACTGCTTTACCAAATCAACAAACAAATCTGGTCACAGACATTTAATTTTTTCAAACAACCTTTTTGACTTCCCACTGCCTCATCCTCAGGATATTCAGTAATTCTCACTTAAGGCTATTTTTCTCTTTTAAATTGCTGGGTAGTATTGGAGTTTTTCATGGTCTGAAAAGTATCAGACTAAAATCCATGCTCAAGAAGAGTGTAGCTGGAATCTAATCAGTTTATTGTGACCATTTCTTTCCTCAGTGACCCGAGGTCCTTGTGGAAGATTTGCCAACACAGTATAAAAACCATGAGTGACCACTACTATGATGATGTTCTCCTTTTCCAGAGGCCAGCATTGGCTCCTGTGGCTCCTAGTGAGAGGACATTTCCCCTCCTCTGTGCTGGACAGTCCCATTTGTATCTTCTTAAGATTGTAGCCCTCAGTGGTCAGATTATTTGATTATCTTTCATGGTCATCTCCCAGGCTGCACACTGGTTCAGGAGCATGAAGTTAGGTAATCTCTAGATTCTGACCCCTCATAGACCTAGCTCTCCTATTCTTCTTTCTTCCTGACTAGGGATTCAGCAAATTTCTCTTAATCTTAATAATCTTCTTATAAAATGAAGCCATATTATACCATTTCCTAGACAGTGGGATTACTTATGACATTTCTAAGTTCTTTCCCTTAAATGTAAGGTGATCTATCCTATCTACCTATTCAAGTCCCAATAAGCACACAAACTTCAGTCATCCAGTCAATGGAAGCACATGCCTTTATTGATTCCAAAAAATTTTCAGAAAACCTTATTATTGTGTGTGTGTGTGCACACGGGTGTTTCAGCAAACTACTCCATTACATAAAAAGGAAGATAATTTTAGGAAATTAATGTGTTTATTGGTATATATGTATAGGCATATGTACACACACAAACTTGTTTATATTTGAAAACATACCTTACTCATTATGATTTCACAACTTTGGGTTTTATTTTTCAAAATTATTATTTTTTTAAGATTTTGTTTATTCATGAGACACACAGAGAGAGACAGAAACATAAACAGAGGGAGAGGCAGACTCTCTGTGGGGAGCCCAGTGTGGAACTTGATCCCAATACCCCAGGATCATGACCTGAGCCAAAGGTAGATAGATGCTCAACCACTGAGCCATCCACATGCCCCTCAAAATTAATTTTTAAATCAATTTTTATTTGAAACTGATAACTAATCTTTAAACTTTATAGAATCTTTAAATTTTACTTTTTTTCCCTTAGAGGTAAAAATTTCACTAATATCCTAAATAAAATGACATCCCATAAACTTTGGCTTCAGCACAAAGGTCAGGGTGCATGCATCTAGTTGATCCTACCAATTGTTTGGGATAATAATGAAGTAGTATGTCCTTGCCTAGAACTAATAGTTTTAGGAACCAAATGTGGATTATATGGAATAATGTTATAAGGTCTGCTTGTGTGCAGCTAGATTTGAGGATTTGGAAAATTATTCACTCTCAGCAGGAAGATTAGAACATAACACAAGATAAATATTGAAGTGGTGCTTCAGAGCGGGATCAGATGAACATCAGAATATCGCTATTCTGTTCTAGCCCTATTTATAATCAAGCATAATATACTAAAGTAGCAGTGTGAGTGCCCAGCCTTATGAGGATAAAGAAGATGATTAGAGCCTTACAGGCATGGTGAGATCATCAGAGAGTCCAATGAAGATGAGGCTGAGCAAAATGAGAACCAGATCCAGCTCTAGGAACCAGGGCTGGCAACGAGGAAATAGGGGATGTTGGATCCTCTTCAAATCCGTCCTCCTCAGAGGCCAAAGGGATTCTTATAAAACAAAACATCAATATCATGCTCGTGCTTTAAACCCTCCAAAGATTCTCCATTGCTTTTAATAAAATGCAAACTACTTAACATACTCAGTGGGCTATGTGTCCTACATGTCTCTCTTCTTTTACCACAAACCCATGTGCTTTTTGCATTTCATTTGTTCTTCACATTGAACTTGTTTCTATTTAGGGGCTTTGCATTTGCTAGTCCCTTTACATGGCATATCAACCTTAGAATTCCCATTTGTTCCCAAAAATGCTTTCAGGATTTATTAAAATAGTTCAGCCTATGCTAAATAATGGAAACGTGTGAGGTGAAGCACAGAAATACAATAACTGGAACCTATATGGCAGACACAGGATAAATTAACATGGTTGTCAATGACTCGTGGATAGAATATAGGCAAAATAAAATGAGAGAGAAAATGTTTTCTAGCAAGTAATTCCTATTTAAAAAATTCAAAATAATGCCTTGCTTTTTGGCATGAAAGGATCATCTGGAGGACACTAGAAAAACTGTTTGTCTATGGCTTAACCAAAGTTTAAAACAGAGTTTAGAAGCATTTTCAAAGGATTTCCTTCAGTTATCTATTGAACTACTCCCAAATGTTATAACTTGAAACAACCATTTTATTTTAGCACAATTTTAGAGTCAGGAATTCCTGTAGGTATTAGACGCATGATTTTTCTGCTCTCTATGAAGTTTACTAAGGTCACTTTATGTACCTAGCTGATGAATGGCTGGGCTGGAAGGTCCCAGATGGCTTCACTGACAAGCCTAGTTTCTTGGCAGAGACCATTGGATGGCTGAGTCCAGCTGAAACTGTGAGCCAGAGTACCTGTATGTGCTCCCAGCACAGTCAGCTTTCTCAGAAGGCTGCTCAGGGCTCCCAGGGACAGAAAGGAAAAGCTGCCCATCTCTTCAGAGCAAAACTCCAAAACTGGATTCACATCACTTCTGATGTATTCTGTTATAAAATGCAGATGCAGAACCTGTCCAGATTCAAGAGGAAGGAGACAGATAACAATTCTCTATAACAAGAGGATTAATGAACTCATGGCCTTATTTAATTTACCTATGGACATATGGACATTAGGTGTTCCTATAGTATTGGCAAGGCCATGTATGACATGAAGGTAGACGTAGATAAATTTCTAAATGTAGTTTTTTTAATAAAAGTATGTACCTGTCCCCAGATGATGCAAAATGAAAATAATTTAAGAATTTAATTTCTACATTTAAAAAAAGTTTATAAATTTATTTCCCTAATTCCAGGTTTTTTTTCTGCACAGATATATTTAATGTTTGTGTTTATCATGATGACCTTTTTATTTTAACTTTCATAGGTATGTGTTACTAAATCATAATATAATTTTGTAATGTTTAAAATTTGATAACAAGTGTATATATTTTCTGCACTCTGTTTTTTTGCTTAGTAAATGATATTTTTCTATGTTGATATATAAGTAACTTTAGTTTATTCATTTTAACTGTTGTATGGTATCCTGTCATTTGATGACAACATAATTCTGTTGATGGACCTTTAAATCATTTCTAATTTTTCAGTACTGTGCATTCCTACCATGGACATCATTATGAAATCTTGTCTATTTCTCTACAAGGATTTTTCTATGCAATTCATCCAGAAGTAAAAATTATGAGTCATAAGATATAAGCAACTTCTTTTTACTAGATAATGTTTCTGTAATCTCCAAAGTGATTTTAACACTGCTTGTAGTACTATCAGCTGCGAATGAGAATTTCAGTTCTTTTATCAAAAATTTTAGGAATTATCCCAATTATAACTTGTTAACAATTGGATAAATAAGAAAAGTCATCTCACTGTGGTTTTTTTAAAAAGTTACTTGTGTATATTTGATACACGATGTCACATTAGTTTCAGGTGTACAGCCTAGTGATTCAACTTCTCTATACTTTGTTATGCTCCCCACAAATGTAACTACCATCTGTCATTATGTTTTTAATCTATATTTTTCACACTAGTAGAATGTGGTTTGTCTTGTCATGATACCTATTATTTGTATGTGCATGCATAAAATATTCAATGGCAAGGCAGTTGAGTTTATTAATCGTTTTTTGTGATATGCTTTCTATGACTTGTTTAACATCCATTTTTACTCCAAGTTCATTAAGATATTTTATAGTATTCTATATATAATTGTGAAGAAATATTTTATTTTTATATACTTTTTTAAAAATTATGTTTACTCTTATTTACCTAAACTTCTGTTTCAAGTTTGGTGGTAGTAGTAAACCAATTTTACACTTTCCTGTAGATAACCGATTACTGTAACATCATTTATTGAACACCATACTAATCCTCAATACTACTTCTCTCATTTGTCAAGTTTTTAGCACAATATTAAGAGAAGTGATAGGGAATATCTATATATATTTTTTATTTTAAAGTAAATTCTCCTAACATTTCACCAGTAAGTATGAGAGGTTTAGGTTTTTTATTTTAAAAAAAATTGTCAACTTTTAGATTGCTAAAAAAAAATCTTTAAAAAACCATAAGTGGACAGTAATTTTCAGCAATTTTAAATGTTGAGCTGATTATGAGGCTATTCTCCCATAATCATTTAATATGATCAATTATTTTATTGATTTTGTAGTGTTATATTATCATTAAAATCCCAAGATAAACTCAGTTTAGCCATAACAGAAATATTATTAATTCAATATTGTTATTGAATAATTAAATTCAATTTATCAATATTATGTTTGGAATTTTGCATTTATTCTCATAAGTGAGATTAGCCTGTGATTTTTTTTGTTTTCATTGAATACTTATATAATTTTGGCATAAAAATACTTTAAAATTAATACATTTAATTTTTTTTTTTTAGTTCTCTTGAAACATTTAAGATTAGATTTAATTGGCTCTGAAAATATAAGATAGTGATTGAGTTTTGTGCAATATTTGTATCCTGCAACTTTGCTATTCTATTATTCAAGGAAGATTTTCTGGTAATTTTTTTTTTAGATTTTCTTCATAAACAATTATGTCATTTGATTGCTTCTTTCTCAATCTGTATATGTTTTCTTTCCTTTTCTGTCTACTGCATTAACTAGAACTTCGGTATGATGTAGAAAAGCAGTGAAGAGGGGATATCCTTGGTTTTCTCTTAATCTTACTAGGAAAGCTAAGAGCTTCTCACCATTAAGCATTATAAGCTACCAGATTTTTAGCCTCTTGATGTGATGGATTACATTAATTGGCTTTTGAATGTTGAACCAGCTTTGCATACCTGGGATACATCCAATATGGTCATGGTATTAATCCTTTTTTATACATTGTTGAATTCAATTTGCTAAGATTTTGTTGAGGATTTTCATGTTCACGGGGACATACTGGTCTGTAGTAAACAACATTTATCTGGTGCTGGTATTAAGGTAATTCTTAACCTCAGAGATGGGTTAAGTATTCATTTTGCTTCTATATTTCAGAAGAGGTTGCAAAAATTGGTATACTTTCTTCTTTAAATATTTGGTATAATTTACCAGTGAACCCATTTGGGCTTGATGTTTTCTGTTTTGCAAGGCTTAATAATTGATTTGATATCCTTAGTAAATGCAGGCTTTTTCAAATTGTTGATTCTCATGTGAGTTTTAACATATTGTGTCTTTCAAAGATTTGGTTCATTTCATCTAGGCTGTCAAATTTAGGGGCAGAGAGTTGTTTGTAGTATTTCTGTATCATCTTCTTGATGTTCATGGGATTTGTAGTAATCTCCCCTCATGGGTTAATGATATCTGCCTCTAACAGCTGCATTTGTCACCTAAATAGTAAGGCCCAATAAGTATTTTACATTTTAAAAATGTATAACAAATATCATTTCATTGGTCTTTACATTTTTTTTCCCTAAAAATTTCCAGATTTTGTGGTGTCTTAAGATAGCATGGTTCCTATCTTTTCTCCACCAATCATTGTTCATTTGTTTTTTTCCACAAATCTTTGTTCCTTCTTAGGCATGGTTAACTACCAACTCTTTTTTCCTATGTAACTGTAAACTGCTTATCCAGCAGGACTTAATTTCATATTATAGATCCAGTCCCTGTAAATAATGCCTCCCCTGTATTTCACTTTTATGCTATTTAGTTGTCCTTTTATTTATACATAAACATTTATTATGTACCTACTGTGTATCAGATACTGTATCAGGGCTGGATATACGATGGCAGGCAAAATCCTTACCCTTGTGGGGCCTGTAAGTCCAGTCAGACAGATTAAGTACGTGCTCTGATTTCAATAATGTATATTGGCTTTAATGAAATTAATCCAAAATTAATATGTTCCCCAGACATGTTCTTGTCATTGTTCTCAACAGAAATGTCCTTTTTCTCTTTAAATGCTTTTTGCTGGCTTTCTGGTTTTAGTCTTATATGGCATTCAAATCCAAGCTCAAACCAAGGTTCCTCCATTAGTTCTTTCCCCCAAAGAGACTCAATCACTCCTTCTCATTCCCCCTGACAATAAATGACACCATATATTACCACACCAAGTACTATGTTTTCATCTGTCTTCCTTACTAGAACTTCCCCATAAAGAATTGATTCTCAACACTAATTAAATACATGAACCAGAAGGGGGCTAGCTAACCAAAACCAATGTCCTCCGTGGTATGCTGATGAGTGTTTCAAAAGTGTGTCATAGAAAAAAGAGGGAGGAAGAAAGGGAGAATCACTGATTTGTAGGTTTTGGGGGTATATGTGGTATAAATACTCCTACCATGGCCATTTCTGGTACTGAACATGAAATAGGGGATAGATTTGCAGTACCATCATATAGTATTTTATACAAATTCTTGTGCCCATCTCATACCCACTAATTCAAAAACTGTGGAAGTGGGACCCAGTGATCTGTGTATTAAGAAGTCTACTAGCTGATTCTGATATACAGGAAAGTTTGAGAGCCACTGATCCCATAATACCTGACATGTAGCAGAAGCCTAATATATATTCTCTGAATTTGCTTGCATCAGTGATAATGTAACCACTTCCATAAGCAGCACTTTCCCTACATAATCCACCTTACTTTATCTGATTTTGTGGTTTAGGTAAAAATAAAGCAGTATGTGATTTAAATAAAAATAAGATATAAATTTGTGTGGGAAGGAAAGTGAAATCATTGTTGTATTCCAGAAGATATACTAGCCAAAGGAGATGGAAAATCTGTACTGTGTAAGCTCATAATTATAGCAATGGAAAATCTACATTGTGTGAGGTTAAGTATCCTGGTCAAAGGTAAATAATCACAGTAAAACAGTCTCCTCAGCACAAAATCACACGGAAAAAAATGAACTAAAAAGCAAAAGACAGAGAATATGTGGGCATTTCAGCTGATTGTCCCAAAACTGTGAACCTTGATTCAAAGTAAACCGGGAAGGGTTTTATTATTCTATCTTGCTTCATCCCTTCTGTGATAATTTACTAACAGAAGCATTCACCATTAGACATTGAGAGAAAGACAAGAAATATGCCCATTTTCACCTTTGTTGAGAAAATGAATGCTATTTAAATAATGGCCTCTGATTAGTCAGTAAATCATTATTATTGTGAGGAACACACACAGCAAAAGAGAAAGTGGCAATACTAATCTAATTGGACGGCTTTTCATGTCCTGTGCTCACACTGGAGCTGTCCCATCTTTTGTTGCACTGACATCCTGAGTTTTACACGCAAATTTAGTAAACTGGCCCTTGTATATTTTCTCTAAAACTCACCACTGGATTAATTTAAACTCAGAAGCCCCTTTTTTTCTCATAGAAATGCATTTCTAATCATGTTTATCCACTGAAGGTACAACACCCATCTCATCTACCCACAGACAGTCTAGCTATGTGATTCTCAGCAGCCTCTCTTCAAAAACACATACAAACAAACCTGCAACCACTCTATCACTGCCTCTACCATCAACTCTGCTGTGGCCACAATGAAGCACTAAAATGTTCTCCTCTTTCTCTCTTCAAGTTTACTTAGATTTAAGTTTGATGAGATTACTCTATTTTTATTCTGCCAACAGAGCTCATTGATTTTCAACCCTGGATAGACATTAGAATCACTTTGAGAAGTGGTTTCAAAAAACAAAACCAATGTCTGGGCTCCACATGAGTCAAATAATTCATAATATCTGAAGGTAAGAAAAAGACATCTTTATCTTATGTGACTATGTGCAGCCAGGCTGGAGAACTGCTGAGTTTCTTCAACTTGTAAGGAAGGTTCATGTCTGACTGGGGGTCGGCAGGGGGTGGGGAGGGGGGACTGTTCTGCTTAGTTGCACAGCCTAATTTGGGCACTGGAATTTTCATAACAGAAGTAAATAGGATCCTTCCGCTTGGGTAAGGACTCTTAAAAACTGAAAGTGTTCCTTAACTTGAGATACTGCGGTGCTGACTAAAATAATAATTTATAATGTGTGAATTCACATTATGAAACCAGTTCACTGAAATATGTCCAATTCACTAAAAGATTGTCTTTTTTTTAAATATATTTTTTTTAAATTTTTATTTATTTATGATAGTCACAGAGGGAGAGAGAGGCAGAGACACAGGCAGAGGGAGAAGCAGGCTCCATGCACCGGGAGCCCGACGTGGGAATCGATCCCGGGTCTCCAGGATCGCGCCCTGGGCCAAAGGCAGGCGCCAAACCGCTGCGCCACCCAGGGATCCCAAGATTGTCTTTTTTTTAAAGATTGTCTTAATCAGATACTAAATTCCCAGGAAAGTATGAACAAGTCAAATAAAAACACCCAAGGTGATTCTCTATTTTCCTTCTTACGTATAATCTATAACAAAACTGACATCTTGGCTGGGAAAAAAGGATTAGATTCTCATTGTTTGCTTCCCAGTATTAGCCTTTTTGGAAAATTATAGAGCTTCTGAAGACTAGTCCTAGTCCTGGTCCATAGAAGAGCCTGAAAATAGCTCATTTGCCCAGATATGGAATACACAATGTTTATGCACAAAAAATTCTGCTTTAGGCATAAGATCTAGACACTTAAAATAGAATGCCAAAATTGCAACAGACAAAAAAAGGATGGAGCACATCTATCCTCCACTTTTCTCGGACTTGGTCCCAGCACAATATACCTCAGGATGTATTTACTGCTGACGGATGTACAGTAGCAATTCATCTTGCATGACAACTCATTTAGGCTTAACTTCTCTGAATATTATTGGTGAGGTTGGGGAGTACCAAATTTCTTTATTTGAAGGAAATGGTACTAGTGAAAGAAGCTAAGTAGGTGTTTTGGTACAACTTACAGAAAAGGTAAAGATGACTCCAACATGCGTGCATTGCCTTGGTGACCAGGGAAGTCACTCTTGCAGCTTTGGGAAGATAGCCTAAGGCTTGGCTCTCATTATCACTGTTTCCCAAAGTGTGTTTGTCAAAGAGGTACTGCAATGGCAGATTTGGGAGCACACAGCTTGCATAGGTTGGCTACATCATCACCTAAGTCTTTGATGGATTTTGCTTGCTCATTCAAGTAATGAGTTCTGAGTCTTAGTATTTTTGTGTTAATATAGCAATAATGGCATCCAACTCATTGAAAATGTCATAAGACATGTATTCTCATATCATCATGAGAAGATGATGAAAACAACTCAATAGGTGATTGCTACTGGTTGCGGAAAATATGGTAATAGAGAAGTATCAGGAAATAGCAAAGATTCAAAATGAAGTAATAGAGTCACAGAAAGATAGAAGTCTTCTCTAGTATCATTAATATCTGACCTCTCTGATCTTCTGAATCATCACCCCCATACATGAGAACTCTCATCTCACACATCACCACAGTGAAGCCAAAACACCAAGAGCTGTCAGCTGAGTAGATGGTCAATGAGGATAAATGTCAGGTGGGAAGTCAAAGAGATGATGAATATCTTTGGAAACCACTTTGGAGACCTGCCCCAAAGATTTCTCCCAAGACTCAAAATCCATAATGTACTTTGAGAGCATCCTATATTCCTTCATGATATGTTTCATAGTGATAAAATAAATAATGAATTGCTTGATTATACTTGTCTAATTTGATCTTCTTTGCTAGATCCTAAGATATCTGAGAGCAGAGATTTTTACTTAGTTTATTCATTGCTGTATCTACTGTGCCTGGAACTTAGTAGGAGCTTAATAAATATGCTGAATAAATAAACATCCTAGAAGTACCTTAGAATGTTTTTGTGGTGAGGTCATCATAATAATACTGTTACTTAATTTTTTGTCTTCTTATAATGTCTCTTCTTATAATGTCTCACCTCGAATGGCTAGAAAAGTGTTATTTTTGTTGTGTTGGTGAATTATTGTGTTTGTTTTACTTGATATTTCAAAAGTCTGTACACATTCAGGAGCTTTAACTATCCTAACTGCCTCTTCTAATGTCATCTATAAAAATGCTATCAGAAAATGCCCTCATAAAAATCTGTGTTCCTGGAATGAGTACTACAAATGACTTTAGGTGGGAAAATGTGATTTTCTAGGTTCATTGCAGTATTTAAAACTGACTCCAAATTATGCTAAGACCTTTTGTCTATGGTTGCTCACTCTGTTCCATGGTAAAATTTTGTTTTATTTTCCTCCACATGCCAACTTCCTCCCTAGTCGATGTTAGAAGCTATTTGCTTCTTCACTGGTTGATTATTATTTTATTCTTCTTGTGTAGGTGGTTGTTTGCCAAAAATAAAGGTTTGGATCAAAACAACTTAGTCAGTGATTATATGTAGACAGCCTACGTTTTCTTTCTGACCTGCTGTCTTATATACATTTAACTACCCCTTATGACTTTTAGATTATAAACATTGAAACAGAAACTTAATTTCAAGGCTTATAGGGAGGCTTTATTTCCTCAGGAACACTTTAATTCTCTTGGCAGATCAGGATCACTAGGATTAAAATATAACAAAGTGACTTTATTAAGTATTCTTAATGCCAAGTTTTTGGCCACATGAGTATGAGAAACAAAACATTTGCTGAGAGTGATATTGCATTGGCAGACTTTTCAACCATGAATAATGTACATAAAACTGTTATTTTAGTTTAATTATAAAAATGGATTAATATCCCACAGTGGGGTTAACCTTACAGATAGATATCTGAAGAAGATATTTCTATTTTTTTCAGCCATTCTGTTAGAGTTCAGCAATAGGATTTTATATTGCACATCAGATATATTGCCTGTGCAAGGTGAGTTCTAATATATGTTACCACTGTATGATTTTTTCAAACCCCAAATGTTTCAAAGTAAAATATCCTTAACACTGAATATACTAAAACAATATCTCTGTGCCATTCTTCATAGGATTTTTTTTATTACTGTACTTGTATTCCCTCAGCATGAGATAGCATCTGCCAAAAGCAGAATAATTGTCACTCCTCATAGAAGAATGGTCCAACAAAGCCTCCAGGGATTTTTCTAAGCTAGTGCTATTTTTTTCATCCATAAGTAAAAAAATCATGCAATTTGCTATTTTCATATAATTTACACTGCACAAAAGAAAAAATAGAACAAGTTGAAAGTTACCACATGTCCTTTGGGAAGTTAGGACATTTAGAGTGTTTAGTAAACCTGTAACATATTTTTTTTGTATTATGTTTTAGTTATTGATAAAAGGAGTAAATTTCAACATTTCAATTTCCATAAAATTTTTTATTTCCCATATACGCCACTGTATTTATGACAGAAAATTTGGTTTCAGAGGAAACCAGGCACTAGGTCATAGAAGATCTTGAAGGTAAAAAATCTATGGTCAAAATATTTGATTTTTGAAAAATTTCTTAGGATAATCATATATATATATATATACATATATATATATTAGATGATATATAGAATGATTACCACTAGAAGGCTACAAATTATATCATCTGAATTCCAAATTAATTTTTAGCTCTTAATATTTATTAAATCTTACCAGAAATGGAGGAAACTATGTCCTATGGGTGAGAGATGGGAGCACTTCTGAACCTCAGCTTCCCTGCCTCTCTTTATTGTGTGTCTGACACTCACCTGCTAATATGTAGAGAAAAGGGAAGTTGCAGAAATAAGTGATCAGAGTAAAGAATCCAAATTAGGTCACAATCACTGACTTGCTTTTTAGTTATGACTATAGTGTCATTTGGCTTTTGAAAATGCAATCTTGTATCCAAATGAGGCCCTGGCTCTGTTTTTTGTTTTGTTTTGTTTGTTTGTTTGTTTTTCTATTGGAGGGTAGGAACTTATTTTCTCTATTATGCATTGCATGTATGAATTCTTTATGAGAGAGAGAGCCAAAGCAGGGTTCAAATAATCTGTGGGCGCTCCTGAACACTATTCCATCTTAATATTATAAGGACCCTTATTTATACTCTCTGTGTATTTTGTGTATAAATAAGGCCCTTATTTATACTCTCTGTGTATTTTGGTGGTCTGGAGGAAAGGAAAAATGACTCAGAGCCCTCAAGGAATTTCTTCAAGGAGTTTATAATCCTACCTCTTTTTCTCTTTTCTTCCCTCCTTTCTTTTTTCTCTCTCTCTCTCTCTTTTGATGGAGAGGAGGGAAAAGTATGATGAAAAACATTGGAAACATATCAATATCAGAATGTGACATGTAATATAGGAAAGATACAGAAAATTTGTACTGACTGTTTATATTAAGATAGATGATTTTTTAAAAAAGATTATTTCCATATTTTGTGGTAAGGAGGGTACAAGAAAAGGGATATTTAAGCAAAGGAGTTTCATTTGTTTGTTTTTGTTTGTTGCTTATCTTGTTTTTTTTTTTTTTTTTCTAAACTGATCCATAAAATTCTGATCAGTCTGGATAGCAAGCTAGAATTCTCTGGTAAAACAATGATATGAGCAAAATAGTGGTAGCAAGAAAGAGAAGAGGTCCAGTTTATCTAGAGGAAGTCCTACATGCGTTGATAAGTCATCAGAACAGAGAATGCATTAAAGGTCATATTTTTCCTACATGGAGAGGAGGCAGTTTGGGATCAAAGAAGTCAGATAGGAACACATTCCAGGTATTATTTTAAATATTGCCTTTGGAATTCTTCAAACATTGAATATTTCTGAGCTAGAGGCTGATCTTTGGGGAATAACTTTTTCTGACATCAGTTTGTGGATAGGATGTAAAGAACAGATACTGGAGACAAAGATTTTTTTCTTTACATATAATGTTGCATATACTGGTTGGGTAATAAGAATCTGAAACAGAGTGGTATCAATAGGTAAATGAAGGAGCAAACAGAATTGAGAGGCACTGTATATGTAAAAATGACTTACCTGTTAAATGATTGGAAGTGGTGATTGGGTTAATAGAGACAATAAGTTAAAATAGATTGTCATAGTGTAAAAAAAAAAAGAGGGACAAATCAGAAGAATGGCAATGCATTCAGTACAAATATGGAGGACCAGAGGTTGAGCTACAGATGATGAACTCACTCTTGGATATACTCTATTTAAAGTGTTCATGGTATATACAGATGAAGATGTCTATAAATATTTCTGGTATTCAATGGATGGGTTAGAGCTAATCATCTATACCTTCTGTGTGTCTGCCCAGCTCATTCCTTTCTTAAAGGAAAATAATCACCTGCAACTCCTACTCTGACCCCCCATCCACCCACCCTAGGACAGCTCCAGCAGCACTGCTGAGTAGGTAGCTGGCATTGTGACTTGTCTCCCAGTCATAGCTGAATAGACATTGCGACCAGGTTGGATCAAATCAGAATCTTTCTCAGCTCTCCCAGGAATTTGAATTTGGGTTTCAGAGACATTTCTTAGTGCTTGGTTTGTTGCTTGAACTTGAGTTGGAGCAGGCATGTGTAGGCTGAGACAAAAAAAAATGTGATCAATAAATATACAATAGAATTAAACCATGCACTGTATCTACAAAAAGATACAGTGATGAGAGAACATATAGAATCAGGGGGAAAAGATATGGTTTTACCTACATATGCAGGCAAATTATCCATGTTAAATCAAAATTCAAGATAGAAAAAATGAGCATTGGCTATGGGGAAAATAGCATTTATATAACTGATTGATAAAAGCATTTGCCGTTCAATTATAGCAGATATTTCTTGTGATGATGCCCTATCTCATACTAATTTTGCCTTATTGAACCTGCTATCAGTATCAAGATGGAGCCTCAAGAACTATATATTTTTTTGATCATGGGATGCTGACAGGCTTGAGTTAGACATTTTAGCCAACATAGGTAAATCCAGTTTTCTCTTGAAGAAATGTGGAACTATTGAACAGAGTGATAGTCTCAAGTGTATATGGCCATAGTACGTACTCTCCAGTGGAAGTTCCTTGAACCTGCCAAGGTCCCCAGTGCCAGCGTGGGTCCTGCTCATCCTGGTACTTGGTTAAGACTTGGATCCTATATATTTTTTAAGTTTTTATTTAAATATAGTTCCTTTACATGCTTTCACTTAGCAAGAATCTTTTGTTGTTATTGTTGTTACATGCAACTAAAACAATTTAGTACATGATAGTAGGAGAAAGACCGTTATAACAGAGATAGGCATTGGTCAATGGACAGGTGGCATCCAAGCATCAAATACAGAGCTATATGTATATTGTTATGGGAGTTCCAACAAAGTAACGTGACATTGTTTTCAGCTTTTTAGCACTTACACTTTTTTGAGGTCCTTACCTATACACGAACCTTTTTTTGGTCTTCACATTTACCACTTAAGTATATATATATTTTTATTTTTATCTGCATTTTATAGATAACAATGTGAGGGTGAAAGAGTTTGCATGACTTGCCCAGGATGTTGTGACTGAGGAGTCACAGTGGGCTTGGTCTTAAGATTTTCTAGTTTCAAATCACATTTACTTTTTTTTTTAACTATGTTGCATGACTATAGTTACCAATTCAAACAGTTATGAAGCATTACCTAGATTTTGATACTTAAATCAAATTTGAAACTAATTTTTTTAAAAATTAAAATGAAAAAAATAAAAAGTAGAATAAGTTTATCATAATGAGCTTTTAATAAAGCAATCACCTTTGAAATCTATAAAGCTTTAAGATTTTGTGGTAGAGGTGCCTGGGTGACTAAATTAGTTAAGTGGCCAACTCTTGATATCAGCCCTCAACATCATGATCTCAGGGTCCTGAGATGAGCTCTGCTTTGTGTGGGGAATCTGCTTGAGGATTCTCTCTCTCCCTCTTCCTCTGCCCCTTTTTCTGCTTGCATGCTTGCTCTCTTTCTCATTAATAAATAAATCATTTTTAAAAAAGAAGATTTTGTGTTAGAAATACTGAACATTCCTTTCTTGTTCTCACGCTCCTTTCTTAAAGACCCTATATTTCCCATAATCTTAGAGTTCACAGCCCTATGTTCCATATAAACTCAGGCCTTTGACCATAGTTTGTACGATCAGAGATTGGTATCTAACTTACACCAATTCTTTTTTTTTTTTTTTTTTTTTTTAGAATTTTATGTATTTATTTACGAGAGTCATGGAGAGAGAGGCAGAGACACAAGCAGAGGGACAAGCAGGCTCCATGCAGGGGGCCCAATGTGGGACTTGATCCCAGGACTCTGGGATCATGCCCTGAGTCAAAGGCAAGTGCCCAACAGCTGAGCCACCCAGGCATCCCTAACTTACACAGATCCTATCAGTTTCTCTCTACCAGGAATTTTGATTTAGAGCATAGATACTGAGTTCAAAGTTCTGGAAAAAGCCTGTTAAGTTCAAGCAGACTCAGGAGTTGAGATGGCAGTTTTGGGGTGGCCACTAAAAACAGTGTGCAAATGACTGAATAAGCAGAGAACTCTAATGTGCAAGAGTGAAGCAGGGAAGCAAGGAAAGCAGGAGTGATAGAACATTCAACCTCACAGGAAAAATTAAGAGGGAAATTAAAAGAAAATATGTTGTAGTTATTGTTTTTCTACTTCCTGGGTCTCTTCCTATGGAAAGCCCAGTTTTACTTCTTGTTCTTGGGTTCTGTGTGAATTTCCTATATCCTTTCTCCAAATTCTTCTTTAGTTGGAACAAGTTTATATAATAACGTCTGCTTAAGAAAACATTTAATGTTTTTGAAAACAAAGGAATTATGCAACCAAATTTGCATGGAAATATTTTAAGCAATAAATGGCAGTGAAATAGAATATAAAGTCACCTAGCAATAATGAATGAAATACAAGCTTATGTCTCAATGGATTTTATTTTTTGTTTTTCTTTTTTAATTATTTTTAAGATTTTATTTTTAAGTCATCTTTACCAATATAGGGCTCAAACTCATGGCCCCAAGATTAAGAGTTTCATGATGGGACTGCTCTATGGATTTATTGTAAATAACATTTTGGTCACTATCTTCAATCTAATATGTATAAATAATATACATTTCTTTCTAATAATTATTTATAAAATAATTCATGGAATAGTTTCCTATTCTTGATGAATTGCCAAGCAAAGGAAGCATAGACAGTTTTTTAAACCATAAAAGTTGCATGTGAATAGCAGGTTGGTAGTTGTCCAGTTAGCATGTTGCTCTCTATATTAATTTCCTAGGGATAGCATAAAAAATCACCAAGCTAGGTAACTTTAAAAAGTGGTAATTTATTACCTTGCAGTTATTGAGACTAGAAGTTCAAAATCTCTCTAAAGACACTAGGAGAAGATCTGTTCCCTGCCTTTCTCTTAGCTTTCAGTGCTCCTGGCATTCTTTGGTGTTCCTTATCTTACATACACATCACTCCAATATTTGCCTCTGTTATAACATGGTATTATCTCTGTATGTCTCAGTCTGTATCTCTTTGTATCTTATAGGACATTGGTCATATTGGATTAGGAGCCACCTTAGTCTGATGACTTCATTTTGCCTTGATTACATCTGCCAAGACCCTATTTTCAAATAAGGCATGTACAAGCAGGTCAGGACTTGAATGTATCTTTTAGCGGTACACAATCTTAGAAGAATGGGAAATGGATGCTACTTAGGCAGAAAAAATAGGTATCCCTAGCAGGAACCTTAGCCCTCCTACTCAGGTCATGTTTCTTGAAATTAAGAAGAGAATTAAATATAATATCAGTACATGGTCAGATTGATAAACAATATGGAACAGAGTCAAAATAGTTGCTTTCTCCATCGTCCATGGTAAGCATGTGGGAGTTCTCCAGTTAACACTGTCGTATCAGAGGACACCACAGGGAAAGAGGTTTAGGAAGGAAACTTCCTTATCAACTTGGCAGGTTGAAGGCAGAAAACTAGGTGTAGGTATTAATCAGTTCCAATGCTAAAAAGTTGTCCTCTAAGTAGAAGTGAATATTAGATCATGGTATATAGGACTTGTAACGTATAAGGTCTTACTAACAACCAGGTCAACTTACCATTTTCTCCAATACTGTCAACCAAAAAATGACTTGAGAAACCTGCACTACAAAATGACCAATAACCACAAAACAACTAGCCATGGACCTAAGAAAAACTGAAACAAACAAAAAAAGGAGATGAACATGACAACCAAAACAGAGATGAAAGTCATGCACCAGGATAATTTTTAAACCAAGCAAATGAGAAGGATGGCAAGCAATTAACAGGGGTTGGTGACCAGTCCAAATGGACACCAGATACTTACAATGGAGTTCCACCCTTATGTTCTTCAGGGCCTGCCTACCAGAAATCTGGCGATAAAGACTAAAAGAAGAGGATCAAGGCCTAGAAAGAGATGAAAAATGACCTGGAATATGTTAGAATAAATGGAAAAACAGAATCATAGAGTCAATTTGGAATCTGAATAAAGAATGAACAATGCTGAAAACAGGGACACTCAGTATAGACATGAGAAAATTAAGCAAAATGAAATGGAGGAAATAATAATTGTGGAAGAAAAAGAAGATTGGAGTAAGCATAACTAGTCTCCAAAGGAAATATTGGAAAGTGGATTAAAGTTTACGGAAAAAAAAAAAAAGCCTTTTCTCCTATTAGGTATTATAAACAGTTGACTGAGGTGCATTCAGCACTGATACATATACCTTGTTGATTTTTACGGACTTTAAAGATTTCTACAGGGGTATGCGGGCCAAAAAACAAATCACATAAAAAGAAGAAAAATCTCTGCAACAACATTCAATGTGAGAAGGCAGTGGAACTAATCCTACAAAAGTTCTTGGTGATAGACATATTTCACAGTATATACAAACACATGGAATAGAGCATTCATGAGCTCTTCTTTGCAACAAACAGAAATATAAACCATGATAATACAATCCAGTCAATAAGAGATGAATAAAGCAACTACCTAATCAGATTTAACCGCAAAGCTCTCCAAGGGAATACTTCACGGAGACTCTGTTCAAATCCTTAAATCTCTCTAATACCAATAACAATGCTGGTGAACTAAGTTACTCCAGACGTCTTCAGTCTCATGGTTACAAAGCAACATCATTAAGTC
Organism: Canis lupus familiaris; assembly: GCF_011100685.1. Lineage (NCBI taxonomy): Eukaryota > Metazoa > Chordata > Mammalia > Carnivora > Canidae > Canis > Canis lupus. Next base: position 28,278,875 of record NC_049255.1, read on the forward strand.
AAATGTTTAATGCCTTGGCTGGGGTCGGTGCCATGCTCAAGCTATAGTAAATCATCTCAGGCTACATCCACCGGATGGACTATTGGAATAAATCCTCACAGCACAGGTTCCCTTCCCGATCCTAGGAAGAAGATTCTTTGGTTGTGTACACACAATATATACCTCAGAGTCTTAGGATGCACTTACATTTAATTTCAGTATAATCTTCCACATTGCCTTGCAGAATATCTATACCAATTTATACCCTCAGTTACTGCCCAGGAATTCTTCTTGTTAAAAGTTTTTATTTTAATTCCAGTTAGTTAATGCATAGTGTAATATTAGTTTCAGGTGTACAATATGGTGATTCACTACTTCTATACAACACCCAGCGCTCATCACAGCAAATGCCCTTCTTAATCCTCGTCACCTATTTCACCCATTCCCCCATCCACCTCCCCTCTGGTAACCATCAGTTTGTTCTCTATTATTAAGAGTTCTGTCTTCTCGCTCTCATTTTTTTTCCCTTTGCTCATTTGTATTGTTTCTTAAATTCCTTATATGAGTGAAATCATATACTATTTGCTTTCCTCTAACTTATTTTACTCTCAGCTATATCCATGTCATTTCAAATGGTGAGATTACATTCTTTTATGTGGTTGAATAATTTTCCATTATGTATGTACACATATGTGTATATGTGTATATATGTATAGGTATATATATGTATATATGTATATATATATGTATATATATATGTATATCTCACATCTTTATCCATTCACTGATCATTGGACACCTGGGCGGCTTCCATGTCTTGGCTATTGTAGATAGTGCTGCTATAAGCATAGGGATGCAGAAATTCCTTTGAATTAGTGTTTTTTATTCTTTGGGTAAATAGTAGTGTGATTGCTGAATTGTAGGGTAGTTCTATTTTTAACTTTTTGAAAAACCTCCATACTATTTTCCATAGTGACTGCACTAGTTTGCATTTTCACCAACAGGGCAAGAGGATTCCTTTTGCTCCACATCCTCACCAACACCCGTTGTTTCTCGTGTTGTTGATTTTAATCATTCTGACAGGTGTGAGGTGATATTTCATTGTTTTGTTTTGCATTTCCCTATGGTAAATGATGCAGAGGATCTTTTCACATGTCTGTTGGCCATCTGTATGTCTTCTTTAGAGAAATGTCAGTTCATGTCTTCTAATTATTTTTTAATTGGATTATTTGTTTTTTGGGCGTTGAGTTTTATAAGTTCTTTATATATTTGGGGTACTAACCCTTTACCAGATATGTTATTTGCAAATATTTTCTCCTATTCCAAAGGTTGCCACCTAATTTTGTTGATTGTTTCCTTCGTTACACAGAAGCTCTTTATTTTGATGAAGTCCCAATAGTTTATTTTTGCTTTTGTTTCCCTTGCCTCAGGAGATAAATCTAGAAAAAAGTTGCTACAGCCAATGTCAAAGAAGTTACTGCCAGCATTCTCTTCTAGGATTTTTTATAGTTTCAGGTCTCATATTTAGGTCTTTAATCCATTTTGAATTTATTTTTGTGTGTGCCGTATGAAACTGGTCCAGTTTCATTCTTCTGCATGTGGCTGTCCAGTTTTCCCAACATCATTTGCTGAAGAGACTGTCTTTTTTCCATTGGATATTCTTTCCTGCTTTGTTGAAGGTTAGTTGATGAAGTACTTGTGAGTTTATATCTGGGTTTTCTATTCTGTTCCATTTTCTATGTGTCTATTTTTACTGCACAGGGATTATTGACCATCTGTATTGTTGCCAACACTAGATAATATTAATTTTCTACTTTATAGACATAATATACTTTTTCATTGTTTACTGTTTATTACTCTGATGATGGATGAGATTTAAGATCTCTTTACTTACTTTGCTCCCTGTTTAGTTGTTCTGTGAAATTTCTATTTATCTTTCTACTCCTATTTTCTACTAATTTCCTATAATTCTCTTGGGTATTTCTTGGAAGGAGGAGGGAGTGGTATTTTTTAGATATTAATCTCACCATTTTTAGATGTTGAAAATATTTTCTCTTATTTTTAGTGTCTTTTTAAACTTTATGGTTGAACAGAAATCCTTAATTTTGATAATATCAAATCTTTTTCTTTTGCCCTAGATTCTGTGCTTTGGAGATCTTTTTAAATAAACCTGATCTACTCTTAAGTGAAGTCCTTCTACTATTTTTTCCTTTCCTTTTTTTTATTTTTTTCCTTTTCTAAAAAATAAAAATTCCATTTGTTTCTTTCTGTGGTATTCTCTAATATCTCTATCACTTGGTCTTTCCATTATGGCTTACTATCTAGTATAAAGAATGTATCTCTGTTACTCTTTTCATTTTTTATTTTTGGGTTGAATTCACTTTTTATAGACTTTTTTGCATGTATTTTATATGGAGCAATATGTTTTCCAGCTGAAATTTGAACTGTGACAGTATGGAATTTGTAGATTAATTTAGGGCAACTGTTATTTTTTTCTATGTTAAATCACATCACTATTGAATGTTATCTCTCTCCACATATATCTCCATAGATGGTAAATCAATTAATCAACATTTATTTTTCAAACTAAATGTACTTTCTCTATGAATATTACCACTCTTACTGAAATAATATAAATAACTGTATAAAATCTGGAAAAATAGTAAAAAAAAGTATGAATATAAAAATTAAAGCCACCTTTAATCTGTACAGCTAGGTATAGATTTTCCAGACTCAAACTAATAAGGTTGTATATTTTTACTGCTATTCTTACATTTGAAAAAGCAAAACATCTCAAGCATAATGGTTCCAATTTCAGGTTGTTTTATATGATGGTGTTTTATGTGACGGTCACTGTTTTTCTTTCCTTCTAAAAAGCAAAAGCTGAAGTTAGTATGCTACTCCATAAGAGAAAAAGTGCAGGAATAAATTATGTCATATATAGCCAGATCGGTCTATAATTAGTTGATGCCCACTGTTTTATAAGCACTTATATTCAATGTAGATGATTAGCTTGTAAGAAAAAAAGAATAGCATGCGTTTCTGAAATGTTAGATTAAGAGTCAAGTCCAAACAAATCAAAATGAAAAGGTTAGCATGTGCCACGCTGTCTTCTCTAGCTGAAAATTTGTGAGGGGAAAAGAAAGTGAAAAGATTTGGTGATAGATAAATTTTCAGTTTTTTAGACATATAATTGCTGTTGAGTATTAATTTCTTTTGATGAAGTGATTAAACAGCATGAGTATAGAAAAACTATGACATTTGCAATCAGTATCACACTAGAACTCTCACACTTATTTTGACATGTGAATGGGTTTTAAATGAATTAGCTTTATTTTCTTGTTTGTTTTAAAAGATTGCCCTATAGGTACAACAAGAATCATAAAACTCTACATTGTAACTATTTACTTTTATCTAACTTTCCAGTTACTCTTCTTACTGTATAATCATGCTTACTACTCCCCTGGGGATATAAGTCTTAATAGCTCAAAAAATATGTTTAGAAACTCTGTTTGAGGCTTAGAGGTTATCCTAGAGGTCCTTTTTCTTTTTCTTCTTTTCTATTTTTGAGCTAAGACTGACAGCTGCTAACAGAGATAAGATGTCATTCATGGTGTGTAAAACTTTGAATAATTTAAAGTAAATATTTAATATACATAACAGAACAGTTATCCCTTACAGAGATCACTAAGGACTGAAGACCTACTTTTGGAAAGCAAAAATTTTAAATAGTTATAAGAAATATCTATAAGTTTATAGACCTAATGAAATAAAATATTTCTTTAAAGTGATTTGTATAAAAAGAGAAAGCACAAGTCACAGAGGAAAACACTGATTATTTGCCTAAAATAAAAAGTTTTTTCATATTTATTTGTATTTATGCAATATAAGATCCTATAAATAAAAGGACACGCTACAGATGAAAAAATATTTCCAAAGCACATGACCAATGAGGTTCTGTAATCCAGAATTTACAAAAGTTTCTATAAATCAAAGGGGAAAAAAAAAATAGAGGGACAACTGGTTGGCTCAGTGGTTGAGCATCTGCCTTTGGCTCGGGTCATGATCCCGCCTGCATTGAGCTCCCCACAGGGAGTCTGCTTCTCCTCTCCCTATGTCTCTGCCTCTCTCTGTGTGTCCCTCATGGATAAATAAATAAATAAATAAATAAATAAATAAATAAATAAAATCTAAAAAAAAAAGAAAAAAGCTAATAGCAGTCAATTGCAAAAGCTATAAACAATTTACAGTAAACTAAATGACCAATAAACACATTATGCTCAAACTCATCACTAATTTTACCAATCAGAGTATCATTTCACACCCATAGAAGATTTTTTTAAAAAGGACATATTAATGTCCTTCAAGAAATTAGAAGGACATTAATCCTTCTAATTAATGAGAAGCAGAAATTCTTATCTGCCGGTGAAGATGTTGGATAACACAACAGTTAGGGGCATGGGTTCTGGAGTCACTTGCTTGTTTCAAACTCTTTAATAATCCTTATAGTCATGTGCCTTGAGCAAGTTACTTTATCTTGCTGTGAAACAAATCTCCATGGGTCATACATTTCTGCAGGTCTTGTGAGTGAAGCACTGACCGCACTTTGTTTACAATTATCTTTTCAAGAATATTTGTATGGTAAACACTCTTTGAAGATAGAGGTAGTGTCTCCTGCTGGAGCAAAGAACAGGCATGCTTACAACACATTATTAAAGGTCCCCTAAGCTTGCTGTCCCTCTTCTATAAAGCAATCCACTGCATGTGCAGATCTCATCTAACCCTCCTGCTGAAGCCCTGTGGTAAGTGGGTTTGGGGAGCCAGAGCAATAAATGTTGATACTCTGGCTCCTGCTGTTGCTATGAGCAATAAATTATATTTCATCTGACCTAAGAGTCTCCTGTCTTCTGCGAGTATCCCCGAATCTTCGGCAGCCTAACTTATTGGCCTGTAAGTGGGATAAAATCTCAGACCTTCACAGTTGTTTGCAAATGTGTCTTTGCCTGATTTATTTTTCTCCTCGGTAGAATAAAAGGGTGTGTGTGTGTGGTGTTTTCTGTCCATAGGAAATTATTATCTTACCTAAATTAAAAATGTAAAATATTTAGAACAGCATCTGGTACAGAGCAATTGCTCAATCTGTTTTTGTGTATAGAAAGTTTAAAACACTACAAAGAATTACTATGTATTTTTATGGCTATATATTTGTATAATAATAGCATTTGGAAATATGTAGTAATAGACTCCAAATCAGTTGTAGTTGTTAATTCTGGGGAGGTAAGAAGACAAATGCGATTAAGAAATTTATACAGGATGCTTCAACTCTATTCTGTTCTAGGATTTTAAAAAGTGTCTCTGGGGGCACCTGGGTGGTTCATTTGGTTAAGTGTCTCAGGGTCCCGGGTTCCAACCCCACATCAGGCTCCCTGCTGGGCAGAGACTAGACATTATTATATACATTATTTTGCAGTTTATTATTATACATACTTGCCTGTGTATTTTAAGTACTTTATAAAAATAAAACCTAAAATATGTACAAGACTTAATTATTTTTCTTCTTTTTAATTTTTTTTTTAGATTTTTTTTTATTCAGGAGAGACACAGAGAGAGGGGCAGAGACACAGGCAGAGGGAGAAGCAGGCTCCATGCAGGGAGCCTGATGTGGGACTTGATTCCAGAACCCCAGGATCCCACCCTGGGCTGAAGGCAGATGCTCAACTGCTGAGCCATCCAGGCATCCTTAGCTATTACTATTGTATCCATTTTTTCCACCTCCCTTATCTTTAGACATGATTTGTTTTTCTCCCGGCACATAATTAACCTGTTATATTGCACTGTGGTTTTAAAGAAGTGACACTTTGTAAAGTCCCAAAGCTAGGTCATAGGGACTTTACAGCTTCTACCCTGTTTGCTGGAACACTCATCCCTAGAACCCTGAACCACCATGGAACAAGTCAAACATCTCTGAGGTAACCTTGCTGCGAGTGCAGGTGTTTTGGGTGACCATGGCCCAGTACAGGACAGGTGAGAGAAAAAGCCTCTGTCTGATTCTTGCCCTCAGCCATTGGTCATCCTTCCCCTCCCTAAGGCATCTGACTGTAACAATGACAAGCCACCCCCACTGTGGCATCTAATTTGTGAGAGCTTATTATATCAGTTACTGTCACAAAGTTTGGGGATGTTTGTATGTGGCAATGGATAACAGGAGCAAGCTCCTCTTAAAAATACCTAGTTTGATGGTTATAGTGATGGCAGAGCTAAGCTGAGGGCACAGGCAATTTAAATGTTTTTGGCATTTGTTCAGATGGCCAAAGTGTAAGGAGAATCCTGCACACAATGAGAAGAATAAGGATGGTTAAGAAGAAAAAGGAATGAAACAAACAGAAAACAAATGGGCAGTGATATTGAACATGTTAATATAGTCTGGTATATGTAACTGTCAGGAAAACATGAGAATGTTTTCATGTCAACAATTCTAAAACCAAGATGATCGCAACTGAAATGCATCAGCGTTTAAGGCAACAACATAAGCAGGCCAATTTATTTCATAAATGAGAGATGAATCAGATTTTATTTCCCTTTTTCTTTAAATGTTATCAAAATACTGTTGGGATTTAAATTTTTTTATTAAATTTTATATATAATTATTTTTAATGTATGTATATGATTTGGATATATTATTATGAAAGATATAATATATATAAAACTATATATACTAACTATATATATGTATTTAAACATACATTTTTTATGGATAGTTAGTGACACCTTTTCTATGAGTTGTCCTGGCTAAAAATCTTTGCAAAGAAGCTGCTGAAATTTGAGAGATTCCATCATTTCATCCACCTTTTTTTTTTTTTTTAATTCATAGACAATTTTTTTAGAATCATTTGTTTTGTTTTGGGATAATCCAAGTTGTTTTCTTTTTTTTTTTTTTTTTTTTCCAAGTTGTTTTCTGAAAAAAGTTTTGCCCTCACTCTAAAATCTTTTTCTTTCCAGGTACCTATTTTGATTAGGTATTTCATTTTATTGTAAAATATGACTAAAAAGAGGAAAGCTTTATTTTTTCCATTGATTTCAGTATTAATCAATCAAAAAGAATGTTGGTTCTCCAGAAACTTATCAGAAATGATGATTTTATGTTCTCTGCAGCCAATTTTTATTCAAAACTGTGTGTGAGAAATAAATTTGTGAAAGTTTTCCCAAAGAATAAGCAGCCTATTTATTATGTTGGATCAGTGTTTTTTAATTCGGGGTTCAAGGATCAATTGCTAATAACCATTTTGGGTATTGGTGGCAAACAAACAAAACAAAACTGCAGATTTGTGAGACCCATCAAAGGCCTACTGCCTCATTATCTCCAAGGACCCTTCATTTTTCATAAATTGTCTGGGGAATTCATATTTATATAAATGAATGGGGGATTATTGGAGATTATTCTTCTCCATTTGCTTTTACTACTGATCTCATTTTAAAAATTTGTACAAAAGGTTTTGTTCTATTACAATTCCTGTTTAATACTCAAACTCTAATTTTCCACTGCCACAAATACTTTGCTTCTTTAATCTTATGTCATTAAACTTAATATTATTATCAATTGCCTTAAGTTCTCTTTTGCAATAGTTTAGGAAAGATGGAAGGAAGGAAGGAAAGCTTCAGGACATAAGGGCTAGTTTTGCTTGCTACTCCTTACAAAAATGTGGACAAAGTACATGGTGTTAAGAGAAAATCACATAAATGGTTGAAAGATTTAAAATTATTGGAAAGGACAAGAGAAATCAAGGAAGCATATGGAAGAGAAAACTAATAGATAACTTGCTTTCTACCTTTCCACACATAGAATTTTTTGAGACATCTAATCTTTTATATGCTGTATCTATGACCTTGGGAACTCAAATAGAAGGAAATCTATTGATGGGTCAGTGATTACAATGAATAGAATTATAATGTAGGTGAAGACTTTGAACTAAGAACAAAAGTCTCAAAAAATAAAGTAGAATTTTCTACCTGGTTGCTAACAGTGGGTAGAAGCTGATATAGCTGGGTACCAGGGGTAAAAGATGGGGAGTTTCCCTATGAGATTGGAAAATGAAGAATGATACTGTGAGAGTTCTGATTCATCTGCTCTTGTTTTCTTTCCTCTCCATGTGCTGAGACAGTGGGAACTGAGGTTGGAGTATCAGGCCTTAGAAAATCCTAGGAGTGCTAGGTCCTGGAGGAGAATGTAGGTACCCACAAGGACTGGGGAATGGGAACATTCTGTGAAAAGAAATGAAGATGTGAGGGAAATTTGCTGACTTTATATTCTGAGGGCAGATTTGTGTTGGGTGGGGATAGAAAATATCAGAGGAGAGAGGAAACTGTATGGTACAAGAGAAGGACGAGTTAAGAAAAAGAAGTGGCTGCAATTCTGACAAGTGACCAAAGAGTTGTGGATAGAATTAAATGGCCCATGAGGCTTGGGAGAAGACTTGGTAGTAAATGTGGTTTTGGTGCTGGGACTGTTGTGGATTTGCAGATGTCACACAGGGGCTGACTGGCATCCTTCCTGATGCCTCACCTAAAACTAGCACCAGCTTTGGGAACACTCTGTTAGCCTCTCTCCAGCCCCTTGGTGATTAATGGACTTGAATAGGTCTTACTGGTGAAGGTAAGTTATCAACATGAGTAAGAAATACAAAACATTGATTTCTTATAGCATGGGAAATAATGAGATTGTTTATTATAATTCAGCAAACGTAGTGGTTACTATATGCAGGTATCTAGGCTGAGCTCTAAGACTGATATCTAAAAGCAACAGTTTTAAAAATTGTTAAAAACCCAAAAGTTAGAATTGTTTACAAGGAAGAGTCAATAAGACCTGAAAGAAGGTCTTAGAGCCCTTCATAACACAATAAGAGCACTAAGAAATGCTCGAACTACATCTGTCTTTGAGAAGGCCATTTCAGTGACACCACAGTATCTTTTTACTTCTTGACTTTCATCTGAGTTTTTTAGTCAGTGTGAGTGGCAATAGCAGAAATCCAGGCTGGTGGATTAAACAATGGAAATTTTTTTTTTTTTTTTTTTTTTTTACAGTATTGGATTGGAGGCTAGAAGTGTCTAGACTTCCAGACATACAGTCACTAGACTTCCTGCCAGCATGGTCAGGTTCTGGTACAGGGTCTCTTCCTGGTTACAGATGAAAGCCTTACTGTACCCTCATGTGGGGGGAGAAAGAACAAAATCTGTTTCCTTCTCTTCTTAAAAAGCCCTAATCCCACATGAGGGCTTCACCATTATGACCTAGTTATTACCTGTCAAAGGTGCCCTAGTCCTATGCCATCACACTGGGGATCAGGGGCTAAACATATGAATTTGGAGGGAAAAAACAGTTAGTTAGTCTGTAATGCTGAGCACTTAATTATTTTGACTATCAAAATTTTAAACTTCGCTGTGATCAAGCCATCCTGCAATATAACTTTTGCCAAATCTTTGCTGTTTATATGTATTATAATGTAATTATGTTGTATATATGTTATATATTATAATTATATATTTGACATAATACAAAAATAGTAACAAAATAAAAACAATACAATTTACATAAATGAAATAATAAAGGAATTCTATCACTCAATACTACGTATATATTTGTATGAACTCAGGGGGTATCTGCACCTAGAAATGTTCAACACCAAAATAGAAAGGGTGTCTGGCTCAGTCAGTTACGTCTCTGACCCTTGATTTCAGCTCCAGTTGTGATCTCAAGGTCATGTGATAGACCCTGTCTATCTACTTTAAAATGAGTCAAGTCTACTTCAGGTTCTTTCTCCCTCCCCTTAAACCCCTCCTTACTCATAGGACGCATGCGCACTCTTTCTTTCTCAAATAAATAAATTTAAAAAATTGTTAAAATAAAACACCAAAATAAGGATATGCTTAGGACACTGATCAAGTGACAGCATTGGCAAGTGTGGCAAAAATGACATACTATTCACTAGTAAGGTCCACAGAGGCTTTCCGGTTTTGGAGGGAGGTAATGTGGGTGATGGAGAGCAGGGCAGATGGGAGGGACCCTCACCCTCCATGCGCATACACATTGCTCTTTCTCCCCTTGCTAGATTTGCAAGCACCTGGACATACTGACAACTGCAGATGAGCAAATAGCGCAATAGAATTCCAAGTGTTGCGTAAAAACTCTAAGCACATCTGTTCTGTATCAGTTTCTCAAAGATGTATTTCATTAACATCAGTCTCACCAGCCATTGTCATTTAGTCACCGATTCTCTGTCACTCTTCTACTGTCACCTCCTTGACAGGATCCTGACAAGATCCAGAAGGTCAGTTAAGCTATTCGCTACTCTTTTCCATTAACGGTTTATTAACTAGGCAAGGCTATCTATATTCTTTTCGATTAGGGTCTCCAGCCAAAACTAGCTCTGCAGAATGGTAAATTTCCTCCTAAATCATTTTAAAACTATCAAGTATCTTCTTCCCCATCTCAGAAAGAATATGCATGCTAATGTTTCAAGTTACGTTCATTCGTAATTTTGGTTTTATTAACGACACTGGACTGCGCAAATCCTTTATTTCTGATAAGGTCGGCCAGCATTCTTTTCAGTTTTCTTCACCTTATTCGAAAAATGTTATCTTTTTTATTTTTCCTTCCAAGTTTTTTTTTTTTTTCTTTTCTCTCAGAGCCTGATTTAGAATGTCTCTCATTGTTAATTATACTGAGTAGAAGTCACTAAAATATCTCTCTCAGTTAACATCCAATTAACTAAATGGCTTGAGAGGTAAACTCCCTCTGCAGCGCAATCAGCATATTCATGGCTTGGTTCCCCTCATTCCACTTGTCCTACAGTATTTCTCTTAGAGAAGAGTCAACACAGCGTTGTTTCCCTACAGTCTAGGTCTGGAGGGATCTACTCTTCTCATTGCCCTGGTCAGAGGGCTTTCCCTATTATCCCACTTGCCATCAACACATTTTTTAGAAACGGATTTTAAAGTATGAGATTGATGGAAATTGGGGTATGTACAATGGCCTCTTCCTATATGAACTCTTTGAAAGTCCATGCTAGAGTCAGGTTTAACTGTAAATTTCTAGGGATGGTGTCCATAGATTTTTATCAAATTCTCAGTGGATCTATGGTCTTGCCAAAATTAAATACTCTACAGAAATGCACAATTCCTGTATTTGCCTATAATAGATGGCATGTAGTACCATGTGTAAGTATAAAGTTTTTAGCAAAACAGTCAATGAGATCCATACTTAATTTAGATTTTTGTGAACTGTCACCATGCCTCCATTTCTTTAGTTGAAAATGTCTAATAACTGCTAACCTTTACTTACCCTCCAGCACATTGGATGGAAGTTCACGCCAATATGTACACACGGCTGCATTCACACACGCACATCAGGAAAAGATTTAGCCTGGCACTACGAAGAGCCTGCCACCCACAGTCATGTATCCTGTTGATTCTTCTACATCTATCACTTTGAAAATTCTATTTCAAAGTATTCTATGATAAAAAATTATCATATTCATGGTAACATGAGCTTTCATTAGTTCCGATGAAGGAATTCTTTGTTCTCAGATAAACCTTTTGCTTATTTTGGTTTTTCTTTGTTTTTTGTTTGTTTCAAAGGATTACATTTCACTTGCAGCCATGCAACAAATAAGCAATATTTAGTAAACTTTTGTAAGGAAAGGCATGGACTGACTTGGGCTAGAGAAAAAATTAAACTGATGCAAAAAACCTAACAGACAAATTAGTAGAGTGTTTAATAATGTTAAATTTTTGGACACATTACATTCATTTAAAATGATGTTGCTGGGAAGCAGCTCCAGTTTATTTTGCGTAAGCCATGGGTCTCTAAATATGCCAGATGATGTCCATGTGAAAACAGAAATGTCCTACCAGATTAAAAATCAAGCACTCTTTGCTTAGTGGTCAGCTAATTGGTTGCTGACTGAAATTGTAGCTTTCTTAATTATCTACAAAAACTGTCATTTTTTTAAAAAGATTTTATTTATTTATTTGACAGAGAGAGCACTAGCAGAGGAGCAGTAGGCAGAGGGAGAGGGAGAAGCAGACTCCCTTCTGAGCAGAGAGTCCAACCATCTGGGGTTGATCCCAGGACCCTGGGATCATGACCTGAGCCAAAGGCAGAAGCTTAACTGACTGGGCCACCCAGGCACCTCCCAAAATTGTCATTTTATTTTATATCATTTTACATATTAAATTTCATTATAACTAATTTTTGGGAATCCAGTCTTGTTTGTCCTCTCTGCATGGTGAGTGTCAAAAAAAAGAAAGAAAGAGAGAAAGAAAGAAAGAAAGAAAGAAAGAAAGAAAGAAAGAAAGAAAGAAAGAAAGAAAGAAAGAAAGAAAAGGAAAGAAAGAAAAAAGCATTAAGGAAAACTCACCTCTGCCTTTGTAGTCTAGCAGTTAGCAGGTCAGTGGAGAGATATCATGCTGACAGACCAAACACATTTTAGGATCAGCAGAAAAAGAGTCACAAAGTGATGCACAGAAGAGAAAGAGAGGGAAGGAGGGAAAGAATAAAAAGTCAGCCTCAGCGAACTTATTTTAGAATACGTGTGTATAATTTTTCATTATGTAAGATAGTTTGTGGGTTTGGGAGGAGGAGATGCACCATATACATTTATTGCTTGGACTTCTGAGGTTGCCCTGGCTAGAGTCTATTCAAATTTAGATATTTCTTATTAAAATGAAAAGTATTTTTTAAGACTTTAACCACATGTTTTCACTTTTAAGTTAATCGAAGGTTATTTATATTACAGATAAATGAAAAATGTATGTATTTGGCAGTTACATTAGATATAGAGGAATACTTACACAGAACTGCTTGGGTTTAATTTTGACCAGCACTCCATTTTCACTGAGTCCTGGCTGTTATTCCAACTGGACTTTCTTAACTTTGGGTGTCATTGCTTTTCCTCTTACTCCACTGTCATTGTCTCTCCATTTGCCCTATGATTTTGTAAAGGGCTCTCACAGATTTCTCCGTCCTGTGTTTTACATAATCTCATCGTATTTGCCAGAATCTAGATTAGGGATGGAATGACAGTGTGAACACATCCCAGCCAATAATGCTTCACCTTCCTGGCCACACCTGTTTTGGATGGAGAAATTATTGCAGCTCATTCAACACCCAGTGCCCAGTACTGTACCCTGTATGATGACTCTATTATCCTCACCAAAAATCTATAGACACAGATCTCCTCTCCTTACTCTTCTCTGAGCTGTTGCAGCCTTGCATCTCTTCTGCCTGGGAACCCAAGGTAAGAACACTCCCTTTTAGCATAAATTGTTGTGCTCGCTCAACCTGGTTCTTCTGCTGCTGCTCTCTGACTTTCATGTTTTAGGTCTGCAGGTAGCTTTCTATTTCATGTGCTGCTCTGCTTTTCTTTTTAAAGATTTTGTTTATTTATTCATGAGAGATACAGAGAGAGAGGCAGAGACACAGGCAGAGGGAGAAGCAGGTTCCATGCAGGGAGCCCGATGCGGGACTCGATCCCAGGACCCTGGGATCAAGACCTGAGCCAGAGGCAGACACTCAACTGCTGAACCACCCAGGCGTCCATGCTGCTGCTTTGTTAAAGAGCTCTTTCTACAACCAGTCCTTGGTGTCGTTGGGCTCTGTTAGGGCCATGTTCTCTACTAATTAACTAATCCCTGAGCACTTATTATATACCAGGGGGAATGATGATGAGTGTTAAGAATAGCATGATAGACATGACAGGCACACTGCCTGCCCTTGTGAAGTTTTCATTCAGGTGGAACTGATAATATTCTGAGGTTATCTTTATTTCATCAGAGGGCATTTTTGTTTTCTCAGGGAGACTGTCAACTCTTGGTCTTTCTTGTAAGCAAAAAAAAATCAAATATACAGTTTTTTATTTTTGTCCCTTTTGATCAAGCATATACTGTACATCCCTTGAATTCAAAATGCCTCTAATCTAAGAACACTGGTACTATATTACCATGGTAGAATTTTAAGTGTGGAAATAGCCATCTGCCTTGTATTTGAATCCAAATCATTAATCGTGAGTGCCTTATCCATTCTGTTCTCTTGCTGCCATTCCTATACCAGTCTGCAGTGTGGGCACCTCTATAGAGACAATCAATTGTGAGATAATAATGTGGTCAACCAGTAATCAATATCCTTGACTGAGGGTTTATTCCCACTGTATTCTCACTACCAATTACTACAGACTATAGATTTTGCCTACTAAACATTTTTCCAATCCATCACTTTCCCCTCCATTCTTACTTTGTCCTTCGATCCAGGCTTGGATGGTGGTACACTCTTTTATGGCTCCCAATCATTGTTTATGTGTTAATCGTGACAATTTAAATGCAGCCTCAGGCATATTATTCCACGTATAAAATTCTTCTGTCAGTCTCCCCTTTGCTTACAGGATTAAGCTGAAACTGCGTAACACAGCCTGTAATCTTGTGTTATGGCCCTGGCCCTCGTGTGTCTCATTTGGTCAATGCCCACCAGACCATGGCCTCCAGGAACATAGCTATAGTCAAACAAAATTTGGTTTCTTAGTATTACAGTAAGGAACATTGTGGGTGATGATAGGACATCTCACCGAGGAAGTTTAAGAAGAGACTGGTTGATTTCTGTTAAATAAATTGAAGGAAGGTTTATTAAGAAAGCAGGAGGCTTGCTCTGCTTTGGGTGCTGGCAGAAAGTAGGCTAAATATAGGCTTGAGTACATTAAAGACTTTTTTTTTTTTCAATCTAGGAGATAGAGGGAAAGGATAAAGACTAAAGCCGTGATTAGTTAAGAATCAACAATCACTCATGTTAGGAAAAGAGGACATTTGGCCGTGTTTGTGGCTTACGGTGTCCTCAGTTTTGTTTCTGCACAGACGCCATGTTACTTTTAGTTGCCATGTCTCCTTAAGCTCTTGTTAGCTGTGACAGCTTCTCATATTTTCCTTGTTTTTGATGACCTTGATGGTTTTGAGGAGTACTGGTCAAGTATTTTGTAGGACATCTCTCTACTGAAAATTATCTCATGAGTAGATGGGGTTGTATTTGGGAGGAAGAGCACAGAGGTACAGTGCTATTTCTATCACACTGTGGCATGAGAATATACTATCAGCATGATTAGTCATGGCTGATATTGACTGGCTGAGGTGGTGACGGTCAGTTTTCCTCCCCTGTAGGGTTATTTTCCCCCCATTTTCCTTTACTAAACTCTTTCGAAGGAAGTCACTATGCACCACTTACACTTAGAGAGTAGACATTTATGCTCCCTCTCCTTGTAGACAGAATATCTAAATTATTTGGAATTTTTAGGTAAAGGAGATTTATCTCTTCTCCTTCATCTTCTTATTCAGTCATTTATGTTTGTATGGATTCATGTATATTTATTTTGTACTTTGGGCTACAATCCAATATTACTTTATTTCATTAATTTCTTTGTTCAAGTTGTTTAAGCTTTGGCCACTGGGAGCTCTTTTAGTTGGCTCCAATGCCCCTTCGACATATTCCTATCAGTTTTTTTTTTTTTTTTTTTTTTTTTTTTATTGAACACCTCCTCACTTTCTGGATCCCTAAGATTCTATAAACCCTTATGGTATATTTTCTTTTCTGGGAAAATATATCTCTTAGAACCAATCACTTATCCTAGGAAGCTAGTTCCTTTTTGCTGGAGAAGAGTATTAGGATCTGGCCTCTAGTTATGCTCCTACTGGGGTATCAGGCCTTCTCAGCTGTCAAAGCAAGGAAATATATATGTGTATGCTAACCCATGTATATACATATATTTATAAATATTTCTAAATGTGACCATCATTAACTCTATTAAACTAAACATGAGTTTATACTAATGTCTCCAACCCTAATCCATTACTACATGGTTCATTCTAACCTCCTCTCTTGCATATTTATAAATTTCCACTCCTACTGTGAGATACCTGGTTCCCTCATCTGCCATACATTTACTTATTTTTTTACTTGCAATATACATGAATAGCAGGATCTCAAGTCTTAACCCATATGCCATGGGAAACAACTTAATCAACTAGAGTACGGTTAGGTGAAGTTTCTTTGCCTTCACTCTCAGGGACTTCACACATTTTACGGTTACTTAGGTCAGTGCCTTTTCCTTCCATTTCTTTCACTGAGGTAGTTTCATACATTTTCTTTTCTTTTTGTTATACATTTTCTTTAATGTAAAGGTAAGACGCTAACTACAGTCAGTTCTCATTCTTCACAATAAATTTGTTCTATACAGTCACTGCAAATTCTAAATTAGCCAATACTATACCATTGCTCCTAGAAGAAATACAGGGTTAGGTTCCTGTGGGCATCTGGTTACAATACTTTCATTAACTGATCAATATTACCTATTTTATGTGTGGTTTTTTTTGAAAGTATCTTATTCAATATAAATTGTTGGTTCATTAATATTGAACTTAGGGATGACAACATTTAACTCATGTCTGAATAAAGCTTATCTAATGTGCCTATTTTCCCCACAGGGCACATCACAGCTTTCTCATGCTTAGGAACACTAGAGGGCACTTTAGCCCTATGTTCAGGAGCCAGCTTAAACAGAGAAAGCCCCAACAGAAAGCACGAAAATGCAAAAAAAAAAAAAAAAAAAAAAAAAAAAAAAAAAAAAAAAAACCAATACTGAATAGACTGAAAAGGACACCTGTTTTCAGTGTGAGAGCTGAACCAAGAAAGCCATGTTTCCTTGTTTTGTTTTGATTTTTTGACCCTCTTGTTTGTTTGCTGTGTTGTTGTTTTTTTTTAGTTTTTATTTTAATTATAATTAGTTAACATACAGTATTTTATTAGTGTCAGGTGTACAGTATGGTGATTCAACAATTTTATACATCACTTGGTGCTCATCATGACAGGTGCCCTCCTTCATCCCCACCACCAATTTCACCCATCCCACAGCCCACCTCCCCTCCAGCATCTCTCAATTTGTTCTATATAGTTAAGAGTCTGTTTTATGTTTTGCCTCTCTCCCCCCACCACCACCGTGTTCATCTGTTTTGTTTCTTAAATGCCATGTATGAGGGACGCCTGGATGGCTCAGCAGTTAAGTGTCAGCCTTCCACTCAGGGCATGATCCTGGAATCCGGGGATCAGTCCTACATCAGGCTCCCTGCATGGAGCCTACTTCTCCCTCTGCCTATGTCTCTGCCTCTCTCTCTCTCTCTCTGTCTCTCATGAATAAATAAATATTCTTTAAAAAATTCCACGTGTGAGTGAAATTGTATGGTATTTGTCTTTCTCTGACTGATTTTGCTTCTTCACCCATTTTACTCACCCCTTCTCCTCCAACTTGCCTTGGATTACCAACAGTGTATTCTCCATGAGCTGGTGTTTTTGTTTTTAGATTCCACATATAAGTAAAATCATATAGTATTTATTTATTTTTTCTTTTTTAGTTATTTCACTTAGTATAATGCCCTCAAGTTTCATCCATGTTGTTGCAAATGTCTCCTTGTTCGATCTCAGTTGGGAATGTGTGTGTTTGGGTGACTCAGATTATTTCCTACTCTATGTGTGTCCATGAAAGACTGTGAAAATGCCATGAGTATGGATTTGGAGGTTACAAATAAGTTTTAATGAAGAGGCTAATTCACAAAAACAAAATCTGTGAATAATGAGAAAGAACTATATTAACTATAAGTGACCCATGTAATATGCTTATGCTATTAGCCCTGTTGTAAAATAATTTTATACATATTGGCAACAGAGTATGCAATATGATATGTAGGCTATGCAAATCTGAATATCTCTTTCTTAAATGTAAATTTTTCTATATTTTGAAAAGTGAAAAAAGATTAAAATAATATTAAAACAATTCTCTGTGAAAAATATCAATGAATAAATTACTAAGTATTGCTAATCACTTGTGAGAAGCAGGGTGATAGTTATGAGGGGGAAAAGGTTAATAAAATAACTACTAAGGAATATGTCTGTTTGGTGAAAAGTCAGTGGTGAAAAATACTTTCAAATTAATTGCTAAATCATGTCACATGGCCTATGTAGGAATTTAAAGGAGATGGGATCATGAGAATTGGAGAGATCAGAGAGGGTTTGGAGATAGTGACTCGAGCCAGGTACAAAGGGTTAGAAGGATCTAAATGGATGGACATTATGAGAACTTCCAAGCTCCAGTAATAATGGGAGAAATAAGGCAGAGGGTTGGAAGTCATGGGGGTGTTTATAAATCACAAATAGAATGAAGAATTGAAACTAGAGAATTTGATTATAAGACCAAAACTAATAAATTAGGTAGGGAGGAGGGTGCAAAATTAGATTCTACTTAACCTTAAAGTCATACAAGAATTCCAGCTGCACTCAGTAATAATAACAATGGCTAAAATCTATGAGTGCTCCATGCCAGGAAAGGGTTAAAGGCTTCATATGCTTTGTCTCATATTTTTTTCCTTCACAATGACTGTGTGTATGAGTATTATTTTTCTTGTTTTACAGATGAAAAATCTAAAGTTTGATGAGGAATAAGAAGGAAATGTGCTTGAAGGAAGTAAGACTAATATAAAATTTAGGGTTAATCAATGAATCAATATGAAATAGGGAAATTTAAACCTCTTTTACACTGACTAATGGAAGAACAGTTTGACCAGAGTAGCACTTAGTAGTCTATAGCTAATCATTCCCTAATATTGAGAAACTGCCTTTTAAGAATTCTACCCACTGCCCTGTGAATTATGAAATTTTCCAGTCTGGCTAAGGCCTGGGGGCAAGGGAAAGAACCATTTGAGGCAATTACAGAGAGATTAATTAGCTCTAGACTGGGGACTGCAGGAACTTTCCCTTAACATATCATAAAAGCAAGACCTGAGATAGTCAAACCATCCCAGAGCAACTTAACTACACCCTAGAATGAAGCTGAAGAGTGTTTTTAAGAATACAAAAAATATTCAGCACCTAAAATGTAAAATTCACAACTTCTGGTATCCATTCAAAGATTGTCAGGCATACAAAAACATGACCTATTGTGAGAAGAAGAATCAATCAATTGGAATGCACCCAAAACTGTCAACAGCTGTTAGAATTAGCAAGCAAGGACATTAAAACAATTTTAACTGACAGCTATGTAAAAACACGGAAGTGAGGTGGAGTCAATTAACCTTAAAAGATGATTATCAAAGAGATGAGGTAATTAGTTCTTGGACTAGAGCCCCAGTATCAGAAAACAATAGGATCAGATGGATATAAAACCCACCAATGAGATGGGAAAATCTAAAGCGGTTCTTACAGGATTGTTTAGGAGAGACAAAAATATTGTAGAAAAAAATGTGCAGATTTGGAGTCATTCCAAATGAGTCTCAGTCTCTGTCATTTACAGCTTTTGTGACCTTGGGCAAAATATTAATTACTGTGAGTCTTGGTTTCCTTATCTGTAATATAGTAATAATAATGATGATACGACATTGATATGAAAATGCTTTAAAATCAATGACACACTACCTATATTACACATGTGCATATGTATGCATATACATTTAGGCTTATGCACTTCAGACGTACACTCAAGCACACACACATATATATGCATATTCCCATGAGTTTGACATATGATGTGTTAATAAACATAGCAAATGAGCTTACATGGCTCAATATCATGAGCTACTGAAAGAATCGAGGGTCACTTTTTTCATAAGCATTGTAAGACCTATTATTTAGATATGTTTTATAAAATATATACTGTTAAGCAACAGAGCTCTTAGATTTGTGTTCAGGACCTGTGATGAACACAAGTGCTTTCAAAATTAAAAGATAATAGAGAGAATGTTCACTTTACAGCTAAAAAATAAAAATGGGTTCAGGGAAGTAAAGACGGTGATCCAAGTCAGAAAAAGAACTGTTGTGAACCTCTGCAGGCTGTCGGGGTTTTGACAGTGGAAGACTTTAGAGAGTGTTTATGAATAGGGAAAAAAAGGAATAAGACTTGTTCATTTTAGTGGTAAGATCACAGTGGGGCAATCGGAGTCTGAAGAAATATGATTAGAAACAAAAAAAGTAATACTGGAAGGTTGGATTGTGAATTTCTGCTATCCTTTCAGTTTTTGAGTTCTGAAGCAAACCAGAAAAGATCTTGGCTCTTAGGGCTAGATGGGTTAGGCCAACCTTACAGCACTAACTCATTGTTGTGTTTTCTAGTTCTTTATAGGAAGAGGCATTTTACAGTGACTTTATAATTGTCCAATTTTGGGGGGATATGTGAAAACATACCAATGAGCATTTTTGGGGGGGATAGATTGGCTGTGTAAATACATGATTAGGATAAATCAGTATTTTCTTCTGACTTGTGATTTTATTCCCTCCAATACAAACATAATTTTAATGAGCTACTTGAAAGATTAGCTAAGAGACATAATAAATGTTGTACACATCTAAAATTTTCCAATGAATTTGAATTTTTATCCTACATACAGATGTGATTAAATAATGAAATTCAAAGGTTAAGTCAAGTATCTTGCAATCACAAACATAAATAATTATACATGGTGCCACACTTGAGAGAGTATTCGTTACTTTCAAGAACATACTTTTGTTTTTTGTAATTGATGCACTTTCCCTTCTTCCTCTCTCTGTTGTATATATGTATAAAAGAAAAGAATTTTAATAAGATACCATAATTGGGTGCAAATGTCTCTGCCATATTCTGGATCTTGTTATTATTGATAATATTACTAGGGAATCGAGGGTCTGGATCCTCTAGTTTGACTTTCATGCTGGTCCTAACATTACATTAAGAGTTAAACAATGCAAGAACATGAAAGCTTAGCTGGGTCTTGTAATCTTTCTTCATCTATGGATCTTTTTTCTGAGGTGCCTCAGAATTTTCTGTAAGGATTTACTTGTTTATTTCATTTTTGACATTTACACTAAGTAAAAGAGTATTGTAAGCATTCTGAATCCCCAGGATGAGCGCTTTGCAACTGAGTACTGTCATGTGATTGTAGGGCTGTACTTATGATTGTCTTTCTTGCTGCATATGGGAACAGGGAACTACTAACATGACTGTATCAAAGATCTAATGTGTTGCTTCTCAAAATGTGATCTTCACCTACCCTATCAACGAGTTGTCAGTTTCTTTACTACACATATATGATACACACACACACCACACCCCCACCCCCACATTCTTGGTCAGGAGTTTGTTTAGCTCCTTTATAAAAATGAGGGTGCCTGAGTGGCTCAGTTGGTTAAGTATCTGACTCTTGATCTCAGCTCAGGTCTTGTCTTCAGGGTCATGAGTTCAAGTCCCACATTGGGTGTCACAACACTGTTGCCTGGAACCCAATTAAGTATATCTCCTATTCTTCCTCTCATAAGTCCTGCACATCCACTCAGGAGAGAAAAGCAAAATATACCACATAATGGTTAGAATGCCACACTCACAACAATGTTTTCAAAATGTAAAATGCCTTAATATCTATAATTTTTAAATTAAAATTGGCAATGAGATAAGGAAGACAATGATGGCATTATTCAGGAATAAAAAAGTAAAAGTCATTCCACTGAAAAGAGTGACTCCAGGGAGGATTACCTGAGTTCCAAGCCCATGCTTATTCCACTTGATATGTGAAAGACACATAAGCACTTCTCTACTGTAGTTGTTGACATCTTGAAATATTTGACTTAGAGTGCTTTTAAATTATTGTGTGACACTTAATGAGTATGAACTGGACATCTCAATTCAGAAGAGTATATTATATCTTAAGATGTATAATCCAAATACCTAGGACAGAAAAACATACCATGACTTCAGAGTATCACTGAATACATCTAAGCATTAAATGAGGATAGCAGGTTAAGGACCATCCTGCTAAAAGATAAAAGGGTCAACCAGGAAATTAAGGAAGAATTAAAAAGATTCATGGAAACTAATGAGAATGAAGATACAACCGTTCAAAATCTTTGGGATGCAGCAAAAGCAGTCCTAAGGGGGAAATACATCGCAATACAAGCATCCATTCAAAAACTGGAAAGAACTCAAATACAAAAGCTAACCTTACACATAAAGGAGCTAGAGAAAAAACAGCAAATAGATCCTACACCCAAGAGAAGAAGGGAGTTAATAAAGATTCGAGCAGAACTCAACGAAATCGAGACCAGAAGAACTGTGGAACAGATCAACAGAACCAGGAGTTGGTTCTTTGAAAGAATTAATAAGATAGATAAACCATTAGCGAGCCTTATTAAAAAGAAGAGAGAGAAGACTCAAATTAATAAAATCATGAATGAGAAAGGAGAGATCACTACCAACACCAAGGAAATACAAACGATTTTAAAAACATATGAACAGCTATACGCCAATAAATTAGGCAATCTAGAAGAAATGGACGCATTCCTGGAAAGCCACAAACTACCAAAACTGGAACAGGAAGAAATAGAAAACCTGAACAGACCAATAACCAGGGAGGAAATTGAAGCAGTCATCAAAAACCTCCCAAGACACAAGAGTCCAGGGCCAGATGGCTTCCCAGGGGAATTTTATCAAACGTTTAAAGAAGAAACCATACCTATCCTCCTAAAGCTGTTTGGAAAGATAGAAAGAGATGGAGTACTTCCAAATTCGTTCTATGAGGCCAGCATGACCTTAATTCCAAAACCAGACAAAGGCCCCACCAAAAAGGAGAATTACAGACCAATATCCCTGATGAACATGGATGCAAAAATTCTCAACAAGATACTGGCCAATAGGATCCAACAGTACATTAAGAAAATTATTCACCATGACCAAGTAGGATGTATCCCTGGGACACAAGGCTGGTTCAACACCCGTAAAACAATCAATGTGATTCATCATATCAGCAAGAGAAAAACCAAGAACCATATGATCCTCTCATTGGATGCAGAGAAAGCATTTGACAAAATACAGCATCCATTCCTGATCAAAACTCTTCAGAGTGTAAGGATAGAGGGAACATTCCTCGACATCTTAAAAGCCATCTATGAAAAGCCCACAGCAAATATCATTCTCAATGGGGAAGCACTGGGAGCCTTTCCCCTAAGATCAGGAACAAGACAGGGATGTCCACTCTCACCACTGCTGTTCAACATAGTACTGGACCTAGCCTCAGCAATCAGACAACAAAAAGACATTAAAGGCATTCAAATTGGCAAAGAAGAAGTCAAACTCTCCCTCTTCGCCGATGACATGATACTCTACATAGAAAACCCAAAAGTCTCCACCCCAAGATTGCTAGAACTCATACAGCAATTCGGTAGCGTGGCAGGATACAAAATCAATGCCCAGAAGTCAGTGGCATTTCTATACACTAACAATGAGACTGAAGAAAGAGAAATTAAGGAGTCAATCCCATTTACAATTGCACCCAAAAGCATAAGATACCTAGGAATAAACCTAACCAAAGATGTAAAGGATCTATACCCTCAAAACTATAGAACACTTCTGAAAGAAATTGAGGAAGACACAAAGAGATGGAAAAATATTCCATGCTCATGGATTGGCAGAATTAATATTGTGAAAATGTCAATGTTACCCAGGGCAATATACACGTTTAATGCAATCCCTATCAAAATACCATGGACTTTCTTCAGAGAGTTAGAACAAATTATTTTAAGATTTGTGTGGAATCAGAAAAGACCCCGAATAGCCAGGGGAATTTTAAAAAAGAAAACCATATCTGGGGGCATCACAATGCCAGATTTCAGGTTGTACTACAAAGCTGTGGTCATCAAGACAGTGTGGTACTGGCACAAAAACAGACACATAGATCAGTGGAACAGAATAGAGAATCCAGAAGTGGACCCTCAACTTTATGGGCAACTAATATTCGATAAAGGAGGAAAGACTATCCATTGGAAGAAAGACAGTCTCTTCAATAAATGGTGCTGGGAAAATTGGACATCCACATGCAGGAGAATGAAACTAGACCACTCTCTTTCACCATACACAAAGATAAACTCAAAATGGATGAAAGATCTAAATGTGAGACAAGATTCCATCAAAATCCTAGAGAAGAACACAGGCAACACCCTTTTTGAACTCGGCCATAGTAACTTCTTGCAAGATACATCCACGAAGGCAAAAGAAACAAAAGCAACAATGAACTATTGGGACTTCATCAAGATAAGAAGCTTTTGCACAGCAAAGGATACAGTCAACAAAACTCAAAGACAACCTACAGAATGGGAGAAGATATTTGCAAATGACATATCAGATAAAGGGCTAGTTTCCAAGATCTATAAAGAACTTCTTAAACTCAACACCAAAGAAACAAACAATCCAATCATGTAATGGGCAAAAGACATGAACAGAAATCTCACAGAGGAAGACATAGACATGGCCAACATGCACATGAGAAAATGCTCCTCATCACTTGACATCAGGGAAATACAAATCAAAACCACAATGAGATACCACCTCACACCAGTGAGAATGGGGAAAATTAACAAGGCAGGAAACCACAAATGTTGGAGAGGATGCGGAGAAAAGGGAACCCTCTTACACTGTTGGTGGGAATGTGAACTGGTGCAGCCACTCTGGAAAACTGTGTGGAGGTTCCTCAAACAGTTAAAAATATACCTGCCCTACGACCCAGCAATTGCACTGTTGGGGATTTACCCCAAAGATACAGATGCAATGAAACGCCGGGACACCTGCACCCCGATGTTTATAGCAGCAATGGCCACGATAGCCAAACTGTGGAAGGAGCCTCGGTGTCCAACGAAAGATGAATGGATAAAGAAGATGTGTTTTATGTATACAATGGAATATTACTCAGCTATTAGAAATGACAAATACCCACCATTTGCTTCAACGTGGATGGAACTGGAGGGTATTATGCTGAGTGAAGTAAGTCAGTCGGAGAAGGACAAACATTATATGTTCTCATTCATTTGGGGAATATAAATAATAGTGAAAGGGAATATAAGGGAAGGGAGAAGAAATGTGTGGGAAATATCAGAAAGGGAGACAGAACGTAAAGACTGCTAACTCTGGGAAACGAACTAGGGTGGTGGAAGGGGAGAAGGGCGGGGGGTGGGAGTGAATGGGTGACGGGCACTGGGGGTTATTCTGTATGTTAGTAAATTGAACACCAATAAAAAATAAATTAAAGTAAATAAATAAATAAATAAATAAATAAATAAATAAATAAATTCTAACCTAAAAAAAACAAATGAGGATAGCATATATATGATAATGTTGTTCAAAATGTCCTAATTTTATGCAAATCCTCAAAACTGATTGCTTCCTACGCTCTCCACACATTCCTTCTGGTGCACGCAATTCTCCTGGAGTTTAGGAGTAGGAGTGCAATTTTAGTAAGCATCTAATACTGTTGCTCTGATTACATGCCAGTTGGCACAGATCATAAGGACATTGTATTTTTGTGATTAAGTCTATGTTTCCTTCTAAGCATTGTTGTCAGTTGATAGAATTGGTTACACACAATGGATCTGCAGCTACATTCTTAATTATCTGCAATGACCTTGACTACTGTGAGTAGGAGAAACAGGTTGTGCCATAGCAAGAGACTCCTCCGTATAAACTAAACCTAATTTCCTAATCTTTTATAAATATTTCAGATTAATACCATCATATCCTACTCTTCTCTTACAATAATCCATGTCAGGTTTCTTTTTTCTTCTTCTTTAAAAATTTTTTAAAAAATTTATTCATGAAAGACACACACAGAGAGGCAGAGACATAGACAGAAGGAGAAGCAGGTTGCTCACAGGGAGCGCAAAGCGGGACTCAATCCCTAGACCTGGGATCATGCCCTGAGCCAAAGACAGACGCTCAACCACTGAGCCACCCAGGCATCCCCCATGTCAGGTTTCCCTCCAGATTTTTCCCCATGATAGAAGTAGGACAGCACATAGATTTATCTCTAAATATTACTTACTAAATTTGCATGTGGTTTTCCTTATAATACTATTACTATGTGGTAGGAACCCTATTGCCATGGCAACCAGGTGTGACAGCATCACATTATCTAGAATCTAAATAAATGCTTATGAAAACCCTGCTTGCATTCTCATCCCATGTTATTATAATAATGTACAGTTGCTGCAGTTCTTGCACTGCTTATTTTGTTTCTTTATTACAAGGTCTTGGTAACCTTAACACATTCTCCCAATTTCATACATTATTTCATATTTGATTTTTTCTACTCATTAACACTGATTCTTTCCCCACACCAATAATACACATTCTCCTTCTGATCAATATTGTATATACATTATATCTCTTACAGTACTAGTGATAGTAATCTTGAATCAACAGGTTAGAGTGAAAAATTAAAACTGTATTTGATCTAATTCATATTAGATACATTTCTATAGAAGCAGCTGATCTCACCCAGAAATCAGAAATAAAAATTATTTAGAAAACACATTAGAATTCAGGATGACTGGGCAGCCCAGGAGGCCCAGCGGTTTGGCGCTGCCTTCAGCCCAGGGCCTGATCCTGGAGATTGGGGATCCAGTCCCACGTCGGGCTCCCTGCAGAGAGCCTGCTTCTCCCTCCCCAGCCCTCCCTCTCTCTCCCTCTCTCACACACACTCGCTCATGAATAAATAAATAAAAATATATAAAAAAAAAGAATTCAGGATGACTAATCTGCATTTACAGGATGTGTTATGTAACTAGTATATGCTGACAAATTGGGGCACCAGAGTGATTTACCACAGTTCACCATGGTTCCTGGACAGTAGAAACATCAGGATATGGATCATATTGTGTGTTTATTTGAGCCATAGTAGAGTATTGTTTTGGTGTCAGTGTTAGACAGTGTGAAACTATTTCCATTCACTATATTTATTTCATTTTTAAGTCTCTGCTGTATGAAGACCAAAGATAAATGATGAGAATTCAAAGATGAGTAAAACAAATTCCTGTTCTTCAAGAAGATAATTTAATTGGCGGCTATAACTACTTATTTCCTCAATTATCAAAAAAATATATTTTTCTTTTCATTCTGAAAATTTAATAATCGATACTTATCTTAAGAAATCAGGTATGCAATTTATCTTTTTCCCCCTTAAGAAACATATTAACTCAATCATATTTTCTCTGATACTGTTTCAGAATCCAGGAAATGCTTCATTACTATTTGCGATAAACAAAGCACTTTAATATATGCTATCTCTTTAGATGTTATAGCAAAAAGTCTAGGCTTTGCAGCCAGTGCTTATGAGGTTTTTTTTTTTTAAGATTTTATTTATTTATTCATGATAGACATAGCGAGAGAGGCAGAGACACAGGCAGAGGGAGAAGCAGGCTTCATGCAGGGAGCCTGACGTGGGACTCCATCCTGGGACTCCAGGATCATGCCCTGGGCTGAAGGCGGTGCTAGACTGCTGAGCCACCTGGGCTGCCCTGCTTCTGAGTTTGAATCCCAACTCACTTCCAAAATCTGAAATATGTCATCTGTACTTTCTGATTCCTGATTTCCTCTTGTTGCAAAAAGCATAATTGCTTATAGGTGGTTATAAGAAATTAATCTTGGGAGTGTTTGTCATATAGTGTTTACTTAATAAGTAATAGCTAGTCTCATAATTACTATTTTGTCCTGGCACAAATATATTTTATTATATTATTTATGAATATAGAGAATAAGCAGAGTCTGAAATGCTTATAACTCTTAATTATATATTTTAAAATCACAGTAATTTATACTTTTTGAATCATTTGCCCTAAGGCTATATTTGATGAGACTTTGTGTTACATGTAGAGTTATTATATTGGGGAAGAATTTCTATTTTATTTTTAAATGGTATCCGGGACCTTATTTTCTTCTCCAGGCAGTCCCGTGGGGAAGCCTGGCTTAACCAATTAGTAACTATATAATCATAAGCAGACTTTTCTGAACCTCAGTTTTTCCATTTATACAGTAGCTTTAGTAATACAATAGGAATTCAATACTATCTTTTGAGGCTGTTGTAGAAATTAAATGAGTGAATGTAAAGTTCTTAACACTGTGGCACACAGCATTCAAAAAATTTGTGATTTTTAGCTCCAGTAAGTAGAAGCAGTTAAGTTCAAAGTCATGGATGAGAAAGTATACAATGTGTACAAAAAGGAAAGAAAAAAAACCCCCAAATTTTGGCTAACTTGAGTGTATAAAAATTAAGTAGCATATTATTTTGGGGTCAGATTGTAGTATGCTTTGAATTATGGAGATTTAGACTTTATACAGTAGCCAGTGATGAGCTTTTTTAAGTACAATTGAAGTATGGTTGACATGCAGTGTTACATTAGTCATAGGTATGTAACAGTGATTCTATAATTCTATCCATTACCCAATGTGCACCATGATAAGGGTAGTCACCATACGTTATAACAATACTATTGACTATATTCCCTACGCTGTGGTTTTCATCCCATGATTTATTTTATAACAAGAAGTTTTTACCTCTTAATCTCTGCCTAATTTTCCCAGGTCCCAGGCCCCTTTCCACAGTAGTCAATGATGATCTTGTTAAGATCATCATGTGTTAGTCATGTGTTAAGATCAACCACATATCTGTGTAATTACTAAAAAAATTAACTTCAGGAGCATAGTTATAAACAGATGAGGAGGAAGGTACAAAAAATGTCCTGCTATATCTTAGGTTCCAAGTGAAACTGAAGCTCTGATATTAAAGAAAATTGTGAACTGATAAAATGGAGCTGGAGGAGGGACCTGATACACCTGCTATTCTGTTCACAAACTACTCCTGCTAATTAAGTAAGCTCTAAATTTCTAAAGAAGGAAAAATCATATTTTTACTGAAATATGTAACCAATATTGACAACTGGGGGAGGGACTGTGTTGGCAATGTTTTTTTTAATTTTTTTAAAAAATTATTTATTAATTTTTTGAAGGGAGGGTGCAGGGGGCAGGGGCACAGAGGGAGGGAGAATCTTAAACAGATCCCCTGCTGAGTGCAGAGTCCATTGCAGAGCTCAATCTCATGACCCTGAGATCATGACCTGAGCCAAAATCAAGTCAGATGGTTAACCGAATGAGCCATCCAGGCACCTCAGGGTAGCAATGTTTAGAAGAAGAAGAAGAAGACTAAAGATGAGCAGTCCAGGATTCCTGTCCTGTTTCTATCAGTGAATGTCGAAAATCCACTTACTTTTTCTAGATTCTACTTTCCATATTTATAAAATGAGGAGCAAATTGAGCCAGCTGATGTTAAAAGAGTCAAATATAATTTTAATATTAAACAAATTTAACTTGATTAGAAAAATAATTTAAATATTCTTAAAATAATAAGTGTAAATATACATTTGCTTTTATAAGAAACAGGAAAAAATATTCCCCCACACTAATTAACTCACCATTACAGTCCTGTGTTAGCCATTAAAACTTTTTTTTTTATTGGAGTTCAATTTGCCAACGTATAGCATAACACCCAGTGCTCATCCCGCCAAGTGCCCCCCTCAGTGCCCATCACCCAGTCACCCCAACCCCCACCCACCTCCCCTTCCACTAACATTTCATTTCCCAGAGTGAAGTGTTTCTCATGTTTTGTCACCCTCACTGATATTTTCACTCATTTTCTCTCCTTTCCCTTTATTCCCTTTCACTAATTTTCACATTCCCCAAATGAGTGAGACCATATAATGTTTGTCCTTTTCGAATTGCCTTATTTCACTCAGCATAATACCCTCCAGGTCCCTCCATGTTGAAGCAAATGGTGAGTATTTGTCGTTTCTAATGGCTGAGGAATATTCCATTGTATACATAGACCACATCTTCTTTATCCATTCATCTTTTGATGGACACCGAGGCTCCTTCCACAGTTTGTGTGTTAGCCATTTTTGCTGAAATATTTTCTGCTACAATTTTATGAAGCTCTTTGGAGGTATGTGTGTGAGTTGGGATGCATGTATGTGTTGGTGCATGTATGTGTATACATGTGGGTGCATGAGTATATGTGGGGTTGTGTGTGTGTGTGTGTGTGTGTGTGTGTGTGTGTGTGTTGGGTGGAGTACTGAGCTACATTTAACAGTATTTAATGTTTTTTTAGGTTTTGTCATTGTTTTCTCAATCTCTTCAGTTAAAACACAATTCAAAAGCAAAAACTTTTCAAGTTTTTTAGTGGCCCTTTATACTCAAATATTTTTATTTTTATTTATTTATTTTTAAAGATTTTATTTATTCATGAGAGACAGGCAGAGAGAAGGCAGAAGGAGAAGCAGGCTCCTGCAGGGAGCCCAATGCAGGACTCAATCATGGACCCTGGGATCAAGCCCTGGCCCAAAGGCAAACGCTCAACTGCTGAGCCATCCAGGCATCCCATACTCCAATATTTTTTAAAAACTGACTCAGTTTTTCATTAAAATGTATATCACATCATATTCCATACCATATTTTCTTAAACAGTGACTATCTCATTTGAGACCTATGTATAAGAAGTCCTTTTTTCTTCATTTCTGTATATTTTTAGAACCCCAGGGGCAAGGAAGATGATTTTCTCATCTCTCTTCCCCCAGTAGTCACAGAGTAGTCACATATTCTTTATCTATATTTTTAGCATCTGTTTTGTCAAAAACACATTTCATCCTTCTTCCATAGTTTTTGTTGTGTGAACCAAGAGCCCTGTAGCAGAAAAAAAAAAAAAAAAAAAATGAAAGCAAATGAAAAGTAAAAGACTCTAAAATGGTGTAGAGTCTATAAGTAGCTTTAGGAAACAGATTACAATTGGTGACATTATTATTATTCTTTATTTCTTTTGCTGCTTATAATCCAGGCCTGAATAAAGTCGCAGTTTAATTTTTCCTGCAAAAGTTTTTTTTTCTTTTTTTTTTCATCTCAGGGATTTGAAAGACAAATACAAATATTTATCTCTTCGTCCGCCCCTCCCACCCTGCATAATTATGGATGCCCAGCTAAACCATCAGGATTTCCTTAAACCATAATCATCAGTGTGTAGATTCTCACAACTTTCCTGTCAATGTGCTCAATCAGTGAAACTGTATTAAAGTTTAGAAGTTGTATTAGAGATCTACTACCCACCGCAACTGATACAGCTAAGGATGAGTTGTAACTGCAGTTGTTAGAACTGAGGGGATGGGGAGATTAGGGAGCAGGTCCACATACATCCAACCACTTCATTACTGAATGTGAGTGCACTGTTCCCTTATCCGCAAACTTGAATATAAGCTGTCAGTTGAGGATCAACTTGGACCAACATTAAACATGCAAAACAACCAAAAAAGAAGAAATTGGGAAATGAGGAAAAAATAAGGAATATAAAATAAAAGTATAACCTCCAGAACTGTATCGGTTATAGTAATCACTGTCCTATTTGGGGGGCTGTATTATTCTTAGCTGTTAGAGATGAGAATAAGGAAGAAGCTTAGAAGCCCTT
This sequence comes from Canis lupus familiaris, assembly GCF_011100685.1. Taxonomy (NCBI): domain Eukaryota; kingdom Metazoa; phylum Chordata; class Mammalia; order Carnivora; family Canidae; genus Canis; species Canis lupus. The sequence continues at coordinate 28,310,222 of NC_049255.1, forward strand.
GAAGGAAGGAGACCATTGAACCTAATCTTACTGGAATCTGGCATGGGATTTTTAGGGAAAGAAAATTTAGGGACAGACAGATCCCCAGGTAGGATCAGATGCACATATTGACAGAGACCCCATGTTGATGTGACATATATTAGTAAAGTCTTTTCAAAATGTTCCTCATGCAAGGAACTCAGCTACTCCTTATTCTTTGGACTAGTAACTACACCAAAATGTCAGGGTCCCCTCCCCAAAAGCCGAGTAAAATATCTTACTTTTTAGACCAGTGTTTCACTCTTCAAAAAATATATGTCATGCAGCATCTAGGGGAGGTTAAAATTTTAAAAAAGATAAAATTAAATCCCAAGTGAGAAGTCAGAACTTTCTTCATTTATGAGATACAGAAATTATAAATGAAAAAGATCTGTTAGCTGTTTCAATAGATCTTATTTCTGACGGGAAAATGATGCCCTTGGTTATCCTTACTTCAAACTGAACCACTTACAAAATATATTATTATTGAAAAAAATAAATTATCCCCATGACCATTAAGATTTTCTTAAAATGGGATTTGGCTTTTACAGAAAATTGTATTACATTCCATCCTTACTAAGCACTTTATTTCTATGCTTGGTGTGTATTTGAATTGCCAGTTTGGTGGGAAGCCATATTTTAAGTTAGTTGGAAAAAAAAAACCTTACTATTGTGTCTAGTGACTAATGCTAATCTTTGTGAGAGCCTAAACTGAAGTTTTGTTGAAAGGAATATTTAAATACTTTTGGGGTGAGTCCTTTATCAGCTTAAGGGTAAAAGAATAAAAAGGATTGAAGGATTGTTTAGCTTACTTGTTTGTTTTTTACTCTTTCCCCTTTCTCACCCTCCCTCCATAAAATCCCCACTCTATTCTCTGGGGCCTTTCAGTGACATCTTGAATTCTCATTCATCTTAGGACAACTTGGTCTTCTTTTGTGACTGGGCTCGGAAGAGTTAGATGTGTACATGACATTTTGATAGGGCTCTTTTGACCTATGCAACTTCTCTGACAAAAGCAGTTTGATGCTAGAAGCTTTCTGACATGTCACTTCAATGTGCAATTTTGATGCAAGGTTGTTTCTGACATGGCTTAAAAAAGGCACTATTAAGCTTTCAGCCACTATTATTATCAGCCTCACTCTATCCCTGAACTAACCTCACCCCATAATAAGGATGTGGGATGGGATGGGCTCTGTGCAGAGAGTAGGTGTTAGGGTGGGACAGAGATTACGTAGAGGGTTAGAGACTCTGGGGCTGAGGCCCAGGCTGGCAAAAACTTCCTGCATCTGGGATTCCATACTTAATTGTTGCATGCACATGACAGTACCCATCAATTGTTATGATAAGGACATGCTCATTCTTTCAGGAATCACCCATACACATGATTGCTTTCTATTGAATTATCTGCTTTTTTCTTCCTATAAACTTGAAGACCCATGGAAAAGTGGCATTTACGGATGCCCAGGTGGCTCAGTCTGTTAAGTTTTTGCCTTCAGCTCAGTTCATGATCCCAGGGTCCAGGGACTGAGCCCCTTATCAGGCTGAGGCTGCCCAGTGGGGAGTCTGCTGCTCCCCCTGCTTGTGCATACCCTCTCTCTCTATCAGGTAGATAAATAAAATCTTAAAAGAAAAAGAAAAGTGATATTTACTTATCATCTCTGAATAACCTGGAATACCCAGTTTTTTACTACGCTTCTAACAACTCTGTCAGTATACTTATTACATATAATATTATGAAACTTCTGGAAACTCAAACTTTGGGAAACAAAATTGATGCTCCCTTAGAAATTAACATATATTGCAATCTGAACATACATCTTTATTTTGTCTTCTTACAAAGGTAACATTTAATCATAGACATTTGTGAATAAGGTATAAAGTGAAAGCTCTTGGCAATTGGGGAACAAGAAATAAGATGTAAATCTAGTGCTTTCACAAGGCCATCCTTTCCTGCTACATTTAATTGACTGTATCAGAATGGCTGCATCAAAGTGTATTCTGATTCAAAATAATCAAGCAAAAATTGATTGCTTTTAAAGAGTTGAGATTAGCAGAGGTAAATACTATTGAATATCTTCACCTGTGTCATTTTTCTACATCAGCTTTATTAAATCTTGTGCCTGTGTCTTCATTGAAGTGTGAGGGCTGGCTGGCTGGTCTTTACACCAAGATGCCATCAAGAGGAAGGTGGTTTAGAAGAGGGATTGCAAATCCTATGTGGTCAGCACAGTGGTTTTCTGCATATCAAAGGGCTACCCTAGTCCAAGATCCTTGACTACAAATATCTCTCAATTGGAGGGGGACAGCTATCTTTCTCAATACTTTCTGGCACCCATCTCTTGTATCTGGCTGTGAAAAGGGGTGAAATGGGAAGTAGTTGAAAAGATTTTGTTGAAAGACATCCAGGCTACATAAAATTTAATGAATTTCTAATTCCCTGAGATGGGTTTGAAGCATTGAATCCTCCCAAGGTACTGGGGTGCAGCATGCTATCAGTAAAGCCTACATAGGGTATGAAACCCAGAATATTCTCTACCTCCCTGGTTCCTTATTTACCCCAGGATGGATATAAGTACAAAAAACAAACAAACAAAAAAAAAACAAAACAACAACAACAACAACAAAAACAGTGTATGTGTTGGGGAGAGGGCTGTGATGGAAAGTGTTGGACAGTAAAGGTTACCTTTTATTTTTAAAATAGGTTGCTAAATAGATTAGTGACTGTACATGATATTTTGGGACTTCTTGATTATAAGAAGTGGAGCCCGAACTCATCATTTCTTCTTTGGGGATAGCTAACCTCTTCATGACTCTCCTAGACTTATTATTTTATTTGATTGTACTTTTCCCTTGTTAGCCAGAGGTTAAAATTTATGAAAAAAAAATAGAAAAAAAAATTTTTAGCATCTTTGCATTCTGGTATACCTTAATCTGGCAGTATTGTTCCTGAACACGTGAAAACACATCCACACACACAAGCCACACTTGCTCAGACCCACTCCTGCCTCACTCTACTAACTTGACCCACTACATATTGAAACACAGACTATAAAGATAAGAGCTAATTTGTGGCCAGTTTATTTGTTTGAAAGTAGATATATATGGGTAGGATATACATTATGATTTTATAAATAAACGAAGGAAAAGTCCTAAAACAGAATGAAAGTCTCCAATATAATAAGATGCCCTTCATAGGGCCTGAAACACCAATTTAGCCACCAAAATTATGTTCAGCTCTGAGGTAAAAATGATATGGGAAAAAGAGGCAAGCTAAATCTAGGCTGCTGAGTGTCTCAGTGAAAACAATCTAGCTATAAGAGACATGGTTGTGTTACTGAATAATTAATTTGTCTTTTTAGTCTAGAAATCCGATTATCAAGTGCTTAGCATTTATATTTATATTAAAGTAGGGTACCTGTATACAAAGTTCTGTTTTGTTTCCTCCCATGGGCATAAGGAGGTCAACCTAAAAGGGTGGTAGGTGAAAAGGGCAGAGCAGGGGAGGCCCCTTGCTGAGGTCAGCTGTGTTTGAGTGCAAGGGTAGAAGATGCTCTTCCAGGTTAAACTGAGAGTCCTGTGGAACATAGGAAATCTTCTTCTGGTCAGGGGAGAGATAGCACTTCCTTCCTTCAGTTGAAAAAGTATCAGCATAGCCAGAAACAGATTTTGCTAAAAACCACCCCAAAGATGAAGCATAACCCTTTCCTTTAGTTATAAATCTGAGGCTAGCTGTGGTCCTCAAAAATCACAGTGTGTACTCAAGTATTTCATACTCTTCTTTACCCTGACTAACCCAAGGCAGATATTCAAGATTTGGTCCAACACTTCTGTCTTTATTACCCAGACATTTGCACTAATTTAAGGGCTACTCATTCCACAAATTTATTCACAACATTGGTGGCTATCTACGGGGAGTTTTTTCATGTGGTTTGTAGGAGGTAGTGCCGCCTGAAAGAAAAATTTTGAGAATTTTCACTGGCAGACACTTTTCTTGTGATGGAGAGTTCCTTCTTTTTGTATTTTATAGTTACCAACTGTTTCCTTAACTACTTTTTAATTTTCACAACCACCTTGTGAGGGAGGCAAACTGTAACAGCTCTGAAAACAACGTGGTCAGGCAGTGGCTTTCACACTCTGTGCTCAGGACAGAGATGATGCAGTGTCCCTCTCCTTCCTGCTCAACTCTGGATAAAATCCATGTCATTTGCAAAGAATCATGCCTGATTTCCTTTTAGATGTAGTTAAGCGCTAGTCACAAGTAGAATGGGAAACCCGAAAATGGGACTGGGCCTTCCTCCCTACTCTCATCTCACTGCCATGGTAATGTTCCCAGACACAGAGCTCGGAGATACTTGGAGGGGTTTGGGAATCAGAGTGATATCCGGAAAGGAGACTTAGGGGTGGTGACCTTGGGCTCAAAAGCCCAACACAGTTTTGTTATTGTTCTTAATATTGCTTTTTCGCTTTCCATTTCTCTCTGCACTGCTCCCAGCTTAAGTACCTAAGAAAGAGACTGTTGTTCCTCTCTTTTTATGAGGATGACAAGAGAATTGAGCCGCCCTTGAATACGTGCCTCAACATTTTTATGTGCTATCATTTGAACACTCACTGTAAAGCCACTCAAAATAGCTTCAGATGCCACAGGTTACTCATCTCTGCAATGCAATTTGAAAAAGCTCACAGTTCAGTTTCTAAAATATTTATGTCACCTAGATATGGTTTATAACGCATGGCCCCTTTATGTGCTTGGAGCCTTGCTTATTAGTAATTGTTCAAATCCTCTAAAGATAATGATCATGTATTTTCATACGTACTGGTTTTCTTAGTGGTTTTTTACTTACTGGTTTTCATAAAGGAAACAGAAGCAAGACACCTGAGATTAATCATTAAAAGCCACTATTTTTTTTCTGTGAACATATTTTGTGTACTGTGAAGTTTCACCTTATTTTTAAAATATAGTATCATTGTGCAGAACTCTTACATTTCATAAACGCTAGCTTGTATCTTGATTCCTTTTAGATCTCTGTGACATGCTAATAAATCTGACTATGCCATGATATAGTGGTTATTTCTACAGCTGATTGAAAGCTGTAAAATGCTTAGAACCAGAAGCTGTATTCAGAAAACCCATGGTTGTCATGGCAGCCATGAAATCCTTTGGTGTTTCACAGTAAGTATTGATCAAACAGGCAAATACAAGCTGTTTTCAAAATTTGGTGACCTTGTGGTCCCAGATCATTTAACAAGTCTCTCTGATAGTAGGAAGAAGTATCTTTAAACTTTATAGAAGCCAAATAATGAAAATGTGTTACTAAAAAAGAATATATTTATTTCTTATATATTGAGCTATATTCTACTTTTCCATGATTGGAGAAGGGAAGGGTATTTGTATCAGTTATATACATGAACAAAATTGACTATATTCATATAATTTCTAGACTTTCAAAATCAGAATGTAGTACGTAGAGCTAATTCACTGATTTTCAGTTACTACTTTTACACGTTTCCTCCTACAAAAAAAAAAAAAAGTGTAAAAGAACATAATAGCTATGCTTTTTGAAGTACCATTATCACCCTCATTTTATACATGGAGGAATCGAGGCTAGGAGAGGTTAAGATGGATCTCTAAGTTTCTCTTTAAGCATATATATATATAAATATATTAATATATAATAAGCATATATATATATAAGCATATATATATATAATTATACATATATATATAAATCACTGAAATTAGGACAAAGACTTCATTTGGCAAGGTACTTTCTCTTATATACCTTTTTTTCGCTCCCTTAAGCAAACTTATAAATATAATATATTCTAAAGTAGTTCAATAGTATTTTAAGGGAAATTAAAAGTAGTATATCACCCAAAGTCATTATACAGATTTGTGATATTGCCCCAATGCATTTTATTTCCATGTATACTTTAAAATATAGCACCATTTTTCTTGTGCAAATAAAAAAAAAATCCTAAAAGAATTATTGACCAACCAATTTAAGATAATATAAAATGGAAAACCTTTTTTTAAAAAATAGAACTATAAACCAAAAGTATATAAAGCTTTTGCCTGCTTTGTACCTCAATACATTTAATGAACATATTTAATAGCCTCCCAAAGGGTTTATAATGGAAATGCTAACATAAGCCAGACTCTAGTCCAGGTATATATCACTTCCTATTTAACTTCCTAGGCTGTTAAAAAAAAAAAAGTAACATGTTTAGGTATGAGATAGTCAATCTTCAGTGCTTCTCATCTCCTCAGTAAACTGCATGGTGATCATATAGTTTCCAAATGAATGGCAAAGTTATCTTTAAAGATAAAAAATACAGTAAAGTAAATCAAGAAGCCTCAAGATTTAATTATGGAGAAAGACTATTTTTTAGGCAGGTGGAAGACCGGGGTATGATTGCTTCTCTATGAACCTAAGGCCTTTTCTACCTCCAGCTGCTGAAGCCCTCTCCATCCTTCCCTGAGGCTCCCTTTTCAAGTCACTGCTGAATTCTGAGGTCTGGCACTGTAATGTGAAAATGGAGGTAGTCAGCTAAGAAGGACAGAGAACACAGATGAGGTCTTTCATTGGTCTAAGATGACACATTTCCAGTTAAACCAGACCATGCATAAAGTGTTAATCTGTGGTAGAGGAGGTTATGAGAACTGATTGGAAATAATAATCAAGACCCTATATTCCTTCTCCCTGTGCCCCCTGTTACCAACTTGTATGCACCCCAGTAACACAGGAAGTGTAATATGACAGTCAGAAACTCATCTGCTCTTGGAGGCCCAACATGGTTTTACCCCAAAAACATGGGCTACCAAAGTTTTGTTTTGAATACCCAGACCAAGACTTTCAATTTTAACATCCTCAATCACCACTATCATTCTATAATATATAAGATATTATAGGTGTGTCAGTTAATGATCTTCCACATAGTCCTTCCATCAAGTGCTGCCAGAGACATATGCCTATCACATCTATCTGCTCATATTTCTGTCCTCTTCAAAATCCTTGGTTGAATGTACAGAGTAGTACCTAATATCTGTCCAAGAAATGATGATATCCCCAAGGCTGTTGTAAAGATTCTCAACTCTGGGAGAAGGAGAGAAGTGTCTCAACCCAAGAAATCAGAGGGAGGAGTTGGCAAAATATAACATAAAGAAGCATGTTCAATATGTCTGTTATTTTCTTCATACGAACTACTGAAAAAAACTATTTTTTGCCTGGTAGGGATATATAGATGATGGGCAAACAAACCAAAAAACAGAGGAAGCATTTTTTTTTCTTTTATTAATTTTAATTTAATTTTATTGTGATAAAAATATTTAGTGACATATTCCTTCTTAATAAAACTTTAAGTGTACAATCCAGTATCATTGACTATCTATGCAGTGTGGCACAGCAGATCTCTAGAATTTAATCATCTTGCTCAACTAAAACTTTATGACAATGGATTAGTAACTCTCTCTTTCTCCCTTCGCTCTTAACCCGTGGTAATCACCATTCTACTCATTAATTCTATGCTTTAGATACCTCATGTAAGTGGAATCATGTAGTTTAAATCATTGTATGGCTGGATTATTCGACTTAGCATGATGTCCTCAAGATTCATCCACGTTGTTACATATTGCAGAATTTCCTCACGATGTCTATGTTATAAACCAACAAACAGAAGACAACAAGTATTGGTGAAGATGTGGGAAAATTGGAATTTTCCTGTACATTGTTGGTAGGAATGCAAAATAGTATTACCACTTTTGAAAACAGTGTACAGGTTCTTCAAAAACTTAAAAATAGGACGGACTGCTGTATAATACAGCATTCCCACTTCTAGGTGTTTATTCAAAATGATTGAAATCAAGATTTCAAAAAGATATTATCACTCCCATATTGATTGCAGCACAATTCACAATACCTAAGATGTGGAAATAATCTAAGTATCCACCTACAGATGAATAGATAAAGGAAGTGTGGTATATACAATGTAATATACTCAGCCTTAAAAAAACAAAGAACATGGTTTTAAAACGTTAAGATATATTGGCCTTATAGTTAAAAAGTCAAAACTTTTCTTCCTTTTTTTGCTTTGCATTCAGAGCCTTCAATGCAGCCCCTGTGAATAATACAAGCTCACCACACTACCCTTAGCTATATACTGCTCCTTTTATCCTCTCATAACCAGAAGCCCTATGAAGAGACTCAAATTTCCTGTAACATACAATGCCTCTGACAATTTCATTATGAAGCTTTTCCTAACTCTCTCAAGCAATTTTTTAAATCACTGTCTTCTAGGGGCACCTGGCTTGGTCCATTAAGCCTCTGACTCTTGATTTTGGCTCGGGCCCTGATCTCGGGGTCATGAAAACAGGCAAAGCCTGCTTAAGATTTTCTCTCTCCTTCTCCCTTTCCCCCACCTTCACCCCCCTCCCTGCCCCCTGCTAGCTGGATGCCCTCATGCACTATCTCTAAAACAAGCAAAACAAAACAAAACAAAACAAAACAAAAAACAAACAGAGCACTGTCTTCTAATCTCTCTACTTAACCTGGCCAAGAATAATCACTGAAGTTATATCCAGGATATGGTGGGCTCGATATTAATTAAATTAGGACCATATATCATAATGATTGTGATAATAATTTAAGCATTTTAACACCATTTTAATAATATGTTAGTATTTTTAAAGAAGTAATGAAAGTGACTTTAAATAGTTTGATTAGCTAGACTTTCCATGCCAAATGTATCAAGTTGTGCTTACTTTGAATACTATTTATAGGAGATACATAATGAAAATAGATACGTGATTAATAGAGTATCCTGAAATATTCATAAGTCGTTCTCAGCCAGGTGTTTCAGACATTGACAAATTTTTTAGTGAAATTTAATTTAGTACTGTTAGATATTTTGAAAATGACAAAATTATAATGTAATACTCTAATTTAAAACTGATATTTTTGAGAACATGTCTGAAATAAAACATCTGTTTTATCTGAGATAAAACATAATAAATTTCACACCTTAAATTTACTATTGGGAATTTTTAAATGTATTATATATGCTAACCTATCACCTCTGCTTTGAATATTAGTTGACTCCTATCACTTATTAATTTGTCAAATAATAGCTTCCTTGGAAGATTGTTCTAACAGCAATAAAAAGAGCTTTGTAGGAATTCTTGAAAATATATGAATTATCAGCTTTGCTCTGGTTAAAATTATGATTTTTATCAGAGTATATAATACATTCTAAGAGTGAAGTCATTTATTTTGTAAATATTGAATTAATCACAAAATATAATTCTGTAATTCATTGCTAAAAATCCCATTTAAATATATAAGCAGAAAAAATAGAATATAAAAACTAGGAAAATAGCTCTGTGTATATGTGTAGATTTTTATATAACAAGAGCTATTTTGATCACTTAAAAATAAGAGGTATTTTGAAGACGGAAATGTTTAATATTTATGTAAGTATATGTTTTATCATGACTTTTATGTGTTTTTCTTAGATTAACCTTCTACTCTGTGATCATAGCACATTTACCAATGTTCTTCCAGTATACTTGTGATTTATTATTATTATTATTATTTTTTTGGATACATCTGGACTTTGGATGTCATATAGGTATGGAATGAGCTTTTCCTTCTCCTCTGTGATCATAGCACATTTACCAATGTTCTTCCAGTATACTTGTGATTTATTATTATTATTATTATTTTTTTTGGATACATCTGGACTTTGGATGTCATATAGGTATGGAATGAGCTTTTCCTACTTATTTCCTTCCTTATAAAATGAATGTCAGTTACCCTCAAACTTCTTATGAAAAATATCCACACTTTGTTCCCACTAAATTGATATGATACCTTTATTATATAAAAATTTTAGAATTTTATTCTGTCAGAAAAAAAGAGTTTAAAAAAGTAATTAAAATATCTATAACAGCAGAGAGCTTAATTTTTTTAAATAAAAATGCTCCAATCATTTTTAAAAAATGTGTACCCCAGTACAAAACTAGGCTAATGACATGAACAACAAATTTCTCCAAGTGTAAACATCCATTACCAATACAATGAAACAAAATCTTTCTTCACTCTTCATCCAATGAAAACAAAGGCAAAACAATTTTCTTTTCTTTCCCCTAGAACAGAAAACTTCAATAAGTGTAGTAAAACACAGTTTTGGCAAGGATGTGCAAAAACAAACTTTTTTGTACATGTTGCTGAAGAAGTGAGTTGATACAGACTCTTTGAAGACAACTTTGATAATATCAACCACTTAATTGCTGATTTGGTAATATATGTCTTGGTAAACTTTAGTTTATAAATTTATCTTAAAATATACCTGCATTCCAGAAAATGGCAAACTAATCTATTGAAACAGAAGACAAATCACTTGTTACCTGGGGAAGGGGCTGTGGGACAGGAGGGTAGAATGAAAAAGGGACCGTTTTGGGGGAGGCTCATTAAATATTCACCATCTTGATTGTGGTGGTGGCATGAAAAATGTATACATATTTCATAACTTGCCAAATTGTACACTTTAGGTGCAACTTACTGCATGTCAACTATGGCTCAATAAATCTGTTAGTAAATAGAGGCACAAATTTGAAAAAGTAGTTGCTAAAAAATTTTCCTTGCATCACTATTTGAAATGGGAACAACCTGTAAGCGATACTCTGCATGGATTATATCTAAAATAAAAATAACACCAATCAGGGATGCCTGGGTGCCTCAGTGGTTGAGGTCTGCCTTTGGCTAAGGTTGTGATCCCGGAGTTCTGGATTGGGCTCCCCAAAAGGAGCCTGCTTCTCCCTCTGCCTGTGTCTCTGCCACTCTCTCTCTGTGTCTCTCATGAATAAATAAATAAAATCCTTAAAAAAAATAACATCAACCAGAAAATACTCATGAATGATCTTTGTTGTAAAAGTAATTTTTTATTTAAATTCAATTAGCCAACATATAGTACATCATTAGTTTCAGATGTAGACTTCAGTAATTCATCAATTGCATATAACACCCAGTGCTCATTACATCTTTAAAAATAATAAAATAAGCAAAACTTTTGTACAAAAATAAAAGACTGGAAGCAAATGAGTGAGAAATCTTTAGACCATTTTTCCTTTTTTGAAATATGCACATTTTCTTTTTTTCACATTTTCTAATATTGCTTAATAAGTATGCATTTTTACTGAAAAATAAATAAGGAAAAGTGAACATTTTAACAGATAAGAGGTAAACATTATAAACTACTATAGTCACAGTGTAAATCATACCAAATAATAGGAGCTTCATTATCATGGAGTAACTACACTGTTAGCCTTTGCTATTCACCATTAGGAAAGTATTTTTTATTTTTACAAAGTATACAGCAAAATATGATCTCATATTTGTAGAAAAAAATGATAGCTCAGGCTTTTAGCCTAACTGTGTTTTCGATGTCAGTTCAGTTAAAGCCGGATGCAGTACTATTTCCTCAGTGCAGAGTATTCACTCAGTGACCCTTATGGGCCAGGGAGGTTTTCTATTAGTTTAGTTCTCAAACACTTAGTTTGCTGACTAGGATCAGAATCAAGCGTGTACAGCTCTGGGAAAGAAGCCCAGGGTTTTTATAAATAACTTTATGGGTTTGCTTTCCTGAGCCCTCTGCAGTTTCCTCAGTACTTTCTAGTTCCCTAGGGCTTCCCTTTTTGGATCTTTTGCCAGAAAGCTGGGGCTTTAGTTACCCTACTCTGGTGATACTTTTCTGGCTTTGCCAACATCTGAGGCTAAGAAAAAATTGCAAGTAGATATTGCAAAGATAATTCAGCTCATGCTTTTGGGACCACAGTTGTACTGATTGGACAGGGGAATCTACTCTGATAATTTTGGTTCCTACGGGGTCTAAATGCAGGTGGTACTGCCACACCTACAGGATTGTTTGGAATCCGGACTAGAGAACCTCTGCTAGAGCTCTCTCTGTACCCCAGGGCCTCCAGATTTGGGGCTACATGGCTTTAGGCTGGGCACATGCCCCCATTCAGTTCTCTCTATTTATGATTTTGGTTTTGTTTTCTTTGTTCATTTGTTTTTTTTAGATTCCAAATATAAGTGAAATCATATGCTATTTGTCTTTCTTTATCTGAGTTATTTCACTTAGCATAGTACCTTCAAAGTCTACCCATGTTGTTGCAAATGGCAAAATTTCATACATTTTTATGGTTGAGTAATATTCCAGTGTGTGTGTGTGTGTGTGTGTGTGTGTGTGTGTACACCACATCTTCTTTATCCATCCATGTATTGATGGATTCTTAGGTTGTTTTTATATTTTGGCTATTGTAAATAATGCAGCAATAAACATAGAGGTGTATATATATTTTTGATGAGTGGGTTTTTAAAAATAAATACCTAGAAGCAGAGTTACTGGGTCATATGGTAATCCTATTTTTAATTTTGAGGAACCTCCATATTATTTTCCACAGTGACTCCACCAATTCACATTTCTGCCAAAATAGGCATTAAGATTCCTTTTTCTTCCCATCCTCACCAACACTTATTATTTCTTGTACTTTTTACACTGATTGATATTTTGATTTATGGCTGATATGAGGTGATATTTCAGTGTAAGTTTGATTTGCATTTCCTTGATGATTAGTGATGTTGGACATCTTCTCAGGTGCCTGTTGACCATCTGTGTGTCTTTGAAAAATGTCTCTTCAGATATCCTGCCCATTTTAACATCAGACTGCTTGGTTTTCGTTTTGTTTGCTATTGAGTTTTAGGAGTTTAATATATAATATATTATATATTATATATAACTATATATTTAGAGGGAGAAGCAGGCTCCTTGCTGAGTAGGGAGCCTGATGCAGGGCTCCAGCCCAGGACTGTTGAACCATGACCTGAGTTGAAAGCAAGAAGACTCTTAACTGATGCAGTCATGCAGGTGCCGTACATATGGTTGGGGGTTATCTTTGTTTGTTTGTTTGTCTGTTTGTTTGTTTTTAGAGAGGGAGAGGGAATCTTAAGCATGCTCTACGCCCAGTGTGGAGCCTGATACTGGGCTCAATCTCATGACCCTGGGATCATAACCTAGGGATCTGAGCTGAAATCATGAGTCAAGTGCTTAACCAACTAAGCCACCCAGGCACCCATATATTTTTGATATTAACCTCTTGGCATGGTTTATTTTAAATTTAAAAATTGGTTTTGTATTTTAGAAACTTAAACCCTCTTCCTCTAAATGTCATCTGTCATTTTCTCTACAAATTTCAATTAAATTCACCTGCAGTAAATGTGAAATACAGGCAAAAGAGAGTTCTAAGGATATGGATGAACCAGCTGGAAAGGCTTTGAATATACACATGAATGTTGGAGTTTCCCTAGATAAGGGAAATGTCTTGCTGATTGATACGCACATATCAATCTGTACAGTTTAACCAGTGTTAGACTATGCTTGAGGAAAAGGCTCAACAAATTTAGGGACTGTGGAGCACTGACTGGGATCCAACAATCTGGCTTAAAATTATTATTTTTTAAAGATTTTATTTATTTATTCATGCGAGACACAGAGAAAAGGCAAGACACAGGCAGAGGGAGAAGCAAACCTCTCTCAGGGAGCCCAATGTGGGACTCAATCCCAGAACCCAGGGATCATGTCCTGAGCCGAACGCAGATGCTCAACCACTGAGCCACCCAGGCATCCCTTAAAATTATTTTTTTTACATTTAAATTTGCTTTAAGGCCAAATATTCATGTTTATACCTATATAACTAAATGAACATGGTTTATAAATAACGGGGGCTATGGAGATTTTCCATTTTTTCTATTATCCAACAGAGATACAAAACTGGACCCTTCTCATCACCTCCACCAGTATTTCCCTGGTTTAAGCCAATGCCATAGCCTCCCAGCTGATCTCCCTGCTTTGTACCCCACTCCCAACAATCCAATATCCACAGCAGACAGAATCATTCTTTTAGAATTTAAGTCACATCCACTCACTCCTCTGTTCAAAACCCTCCAATGAGATCTCTTCTCCACCAGAGTAAAAGCTGAATCCCAAGCTTTTCAATGACCTACAGTGTCCTACATAATTTGGAACCAAGATGTCTCTAACCCCACCTCCTACTGATATTTTTCCTACCTACCTTTCTTCAGCCATATTGTCCTCCCTGCACTTGTTTGAATGTGGTAGATCCACTTCTGCCCCAGGATCTTTGCACGGCTGGTCCCTTTGTTGGAACTCCTCTGTCCCCTGCACCCACATAGTTCATTTCCTCATCTCCTTCAAGTCCTCAAAGTTCATCTTTCACTGAGGCCTCCCCTGGCTACCATTTGAAATAATGACTCTCCACCTCCCTGACCTACACTATCTGCTTTCCCTGCTTTATTTTTTCCATAGTTCTTATCATCATCCAATGTACTATTTTATTTTCACTTTATATAATGCATTATCTGTTTTCCTCTCCCAGATAGTATACTACCTGATGGAAAAAAAAAATTATTCACTGCTGCTATATCCCCAGAGTTTAGAAAAATATATAGCATTTAATAAATAGTTGATAAATATTTTGAATTAATAGATATATTCTTTAATAGGTGCTTATAATTATAAAGGTGTGGTTCCTGCTAAACTTAGAAATCAGAGAGCACACTACTGATTCTGACAGCTTTCCAATAGTGATAGATTTCTAATCAAGAATATGCAACAAAGATCTTTAAATAAGGAAGTGGAGACCTACCTCTCCTGGAACTTCCTTTGCAATACAAGGGAGTTTGATTGTAATCCTATGGAGTTGTTGCAGAACCACTAGGGTCCATCGTTGGAATATTTTTCATACATATCTTTGCTTTTCTAATCTTCCAGTAATTGCCCTAGTTTCTCTTAGGTGCTTTATTTTTTTAAGACTTTATTTATTTATTTGACAGAAAGAGCCAGGGAGTACAAGTGAAGAGAATGGCAGAGGGAGAGGGAGAAGCAGGCTCCCCACTAAGCAGGGAGCCCAATGCGGGGCTCCATCCCAGGCCCCTGGTATCATGACTGGAGCCGAAGGCAGATGCTTAACCAACTGAGCCACCCAGGTGCCCCTCTCAGCTGCTTTATTATAGTAACTTCATAATTGGCTTTCCTATGTCTTATCCCTCAATGTATCATATGCGTGGATTTTTAAATAAACTTCATATAAAGAATGGCTGCAATTTTGTCAGCCTCCTGCTGATGTGCTATTTCATAGCATTCATGGCCCTTCCTGATCTATCATTTTTACCTTAACTAGAAGAAATTGTTCCCCACTAAATATCTTTTTCTTTTGTGCAATTAGAATCTTTTTACTCACCAAATCTATCTGGTATTTTCTATCCTCTGGGCTTTTTCAAACGTTCTTGTATTCCTCAGTTTGCAGTCCCACCCAAATAGTTCTTAACCAGAAATGTGTGTATGAAATTGAAATCTGTGTTGATATCATTCTGGAGAAGTAGCACATCTACAGCTGCCTTTATGTTACCCAGGGATTGTTAGCTGGAGTGACCTCAAAATATGCTCATTCTATTTAAGATGTCCCCTCTGGATTGTCTTCCAGCTTCAGACTTCAGGACATTTTCAGGTACCTCCATCCCCAATCCACAAGGAGATGGGAGAAGAGGGATGTGGTTCTTCCTCTTCAACAATATTTGCAAATATTAGATAGCTGTTCCTAAGCAGAACCAGCTCAAGATTTCCCCACAACCAAGATCCTAGAAAAATCCCCCCTCATTACACACAGATTAATGGTTCAGAAGTTTATAAACCTTGTGACTTCACTGGCTTGGGGTTGGGGGCTATGAGTATTCCTTTAACAAACCTACTGGGTAGCTTAAGAATAAAGAGAAAATTATAAAATAAACATCCTGTTGCAAAGAAACTTTAGAAATGTTTGGCCCACAAATGCAGTAACTGACTTCATCTGAGAGACTGAGAAGAGGCGTCATCAAGAGCTTTACTTCCTCTTTCTTTTGTTCTTCCTTCTTATTTCTCAGTCTCTGTTTCTCTCATCCTTTCTTGTGTGCATTTATCTTATTGAAAAATTAGGAGCAGGGTGGATATGCAGGGCATATGGTCTTAAAAAGTGATAAATCAGCTTGCAAGAAATAATTCATGTGATAAATCAATAGCAAGAAATTTCAGGTCTACATGTAGAGGACAGAAGGTAAAATGAAGAGAGATGAAGTTAAAACTAAGGTTGTGATTTAATTAGAAAGCACGGAATGAGAATTACATTTATCATTGTTATAAAAACAGGAATTTGAAAACAACTTACAAATCATTCCAGGATAAAATAAGCTATATAAGACACAGATGGTCCAATATATATGGATGGCTTGATTATTGGTCATGGTCTAAGTGGCAGGGATAGCCTCTAAAGGCCTGTGCAGGGATACTAAGACTGACAGTTATTTAAAATGATGATTAACATACGGGAGAAATAAAGGAAGTGAGGTAAAGTGTGGTATGTGGAGGAATCTCCAGATTTCAGTTTCTGCTGGGTCTCTATCTTCTCCCTGTGTAAAATAACACTTAGGGTTCAAAGGCTGCGGCCTGGTTCACAAGGCTGCTGTCAAGATGAAATGAGAAAATACTTGTGAAAAGCATTTTGAAAAACTCATACATTTTCTACAGATTAAGTATGGTATTGGTAGCAATTTTTTGAAAGGCAGGGTACTTACCACATCACAAGGTATTAGATAAAGTATTCATTGTCAAAATCGAACTTAAGGCTATGTACAGTTACCCAGTTTTTGGTTTGTTAAAATGATTTCTAACCTTGAAAGAATTTGGTGAAAATCCCTGAAAGGTGAAAATGTAGGGATACTCCTAACTTCCGGTTTCCTAAAGGATACTAATATCCTCTGTGCCCAGATCAGCCCCTGTAGTGAAGCCAGTGGAGAAGAGTTAGCATGACCATGGAACTTTGTGATCCAGCCCTGGGCATATTATTATTAAGGGCATATTATTATTATTATATAAAATTATAATAATAAATTATTATTATTTCTGATTTTGGATGCTTTCCTGTCTCGGTTTGTTTGCTTCCCTATTTATCTATTTTATTGGGAAAATAATAATACAGACTCAGATATATAAAATAAATAAAATCAAAAACCATAAATACATAAAATAACAAGGTAATAAAACAGAACCAAAGAAGCTGCTTTTTTGGCCTTTCTTTTTTTTTTGTATTTCTTTAATTTTAGCTTATCACTTCTTTCTTCTTAAATTCTTTGACTTCTTTTTGTGTATACTTTAAAAAGAATCTTAAGTTTGAGCAGTTCTTTTCTTTAATATGCCTTTAATGTTGTAGACATTTTTTTCAAAAGTGTAGTTTTCTATATAATCAATATTTTGATTAAGTATTTTATCTTCATTGTTTTCTAGATAATGTGTAATTTCAGGGTTTTTTTTTTTTTTTTTTTTTTTTAGATTTCTCATTTATTTATTCATGAGAAACAGAGAAAGTGGGAGAGAGAGACTGAGACACAGGCAGAGGGAGAAGCAGGCTCCATGCAGGGAGCCCGACATGGGACTCGATCCCTGGTCTCCAGGATCACGCCCTGGACTGAAGGCAGCGCTAAACCACTGAGCCACTGGGCTGCCCTAATTTCAGGTTTTTAATTCATTCTTTGAACAAAATAGATTTAAGATTATTTTTCTTAATTTTCAAAGAGTCAGGGTGTTTGAGGTTAACATTTGCAAATATTTTATTTATTTTTATTTTAAACTTTTAAACTTTTGGAGTATGCTTGTGAACTGTGACTTTACTTTTCAAATTTTTAGTAATTTGTGCTAAGTACATAGTTTTTATTTGAAAATTGGTATATTTTCATGGTAAGCCAAAATTGGCAATTTTAGCAATTTTATTAATTCAATTTCTCTGTATCTGTGCTTATTTTTAGCTGCTAGTTCTATCAGATTTTGGAACAGTTATTAAAATGTTCCAACTATTTAATATTTATCGTGTTCTATCTGAATGTATAATAGTTTTTGGAGTAATATGTTAATTAGCTGTTGTTTATTTATTTATTATAGTGCTTATATTCTTCAAAAATTAAGCATTTTGCCGTTGTAGAATTTCCCCCTTTTCCATGTTAAATGTTTTTATCTATTTGTGGGTTTTTTTGGTTAAGTATTATTTCTCCTCCATCACTTACTTTTTATTTTTGTGGATTTATTTCTCAGTTCTCCTGTAGAATCTTTCCCTTCGTGATTTCCACCTCAGATACTCAATATCTCAAGTCTATAAATCAGGTTTCAAATGTGACCACCTTCTCCCTCAGTTCGTCTCTAAAATTTTTTTTGGCCTCTCGAATATTTTAATTCTGAAACAGAGTTTTCAATGTTCAGAAAATTTGTGTAACTATAATTGAGCAAATGCCCTTGGGTATTCTTTTTTGTTCAAGGCATTAACTGTCTTTTCATATAGTGACATTCTATTTGGAGCAGCCCTTATGATTTGCCTGGCTGCTCGCTTTCCTACTTTGACTCCCTCATTGGGGTTCATGCTTACTGCTGAGATACTTTATGCAGGAGGGATCTTTTAAATAAAGGCAGGACCAGCACCTCTCCCTGGGGACCAGCTGCCTACAGACCTCTACAAATTGCCATTTCTCTGATCATGAGGATTCAACGGCAAAAGCTGTCACCCTCTAGCCCTCACAATTCAGGTGGAATCTGCTGATCTTTTCAGCTCTCTGCAGCTTTCTTGTAGCCAGATCATCCCAAAGTTACTCATGGATAGTTAGCTTATTTTTCACTAAGAGCAAAATTGCAACTTATAATCAATTTTGCAAAGAAAAAAAAATCTGGGCCAAAGCCCAGCTCTTCTTCTGCTCCCCAACTGCATACCACAACAGGGCTATGTCCACCTGGAAGAAGGCATACGTAGTTTTCTACACTATTGGCACCATCTGACTACCATGATGTCTGCCCAGAGGACATGCTTTATTTCTAATCATATGTCTAAAGTGGACACCTTTCCCTAGTTTCCCTAAGACAGAGTGCAGGTGAGTGGAGGCCCACAAATTCTCATGCAAAATTCACTCTGTCTTATTCATTGATATTCTCTCTCTCTCTCTCTCTTAATTTCAATCTGTCTCAAACTCACACTAATCCTTACTTCAGAATTCCCAATGACAACTCTCCTCTCTCATTTCAAGGTCTGGGAATAGGAGGAATAAAATTCCCATACTAGCTCTTACCATCCTGGGTTCTGGCAGGGCAAAAATTCTTGCCTGAACCCTCTAGACCACCTCTTGTAGAGCCAGGGATGGCTTATCTCTGTAGAAGTAACTAAATATTAAAGTGGAGTTGGAAGGGTATGAGCAACATGGACTCATGGTGGTGCCATTTTCCCAGAATCCTCTGGATCTGGACTCTCGCTGGATATTAAATTCTGAGAGGCAATCTGTTTAAGTATCAGCTATGGCAGTGCACACTACATAGCGTGAATTGCCTTAGGGCCAGCCCCTCACTACTTCTCTGGCTGTACCTGACAGACCTTTTCCACTTGCTTTCTGCCATGTTGACTTTCTTTCAATGCCTCAACAATTCTGACCTTCCTCTTTGTTCATGTAAATTCCTACTCATACTGCACATCTCAGACCAGGAGACTCCTTCCAGGCAGGCTTTCCTGAAGATGTCATCCAGGTGAGGTCTTATGGAGCAGGCTTTCATCCTCATTGCTCTTACCATGACATGCACATGAACATTTAGCCCCTGCTCTAGACTACAGCCCAGAAGGTCCTATGCAGACGAGTCTGCTCTATTTCCCCGTGTGTCTGCAGCATCCAGGAACACTGCATCAACAGTAGGAGCCAACGGTAAAACCAGGAGAGAATCCAGATGCTGCATAAAGGTTTTCCTGAGAAATCACAAATCTCAATCATCTGACAGTAAAATTTGCCAATAAATTTTTAAGTAAAGAAATCTCATACTAAATTTTCTCACATTGAAAAGTGAGATTCCCCAAGATTCTTCTGTGAAAACTTTCAAATGTATAGAAAGTGTAAAAACATTTTATAATAATCATCCACATATTCACCACCTGGATTAACATTTTGCTATGCTTGCTTTGTCACCAATTTGTCTATTTGTTCCTCAATCCGTCAATTCACGATACTTTATATACAAAGTAAGTAGCAGATTTAAGTATATTTCCCCTTAAATACTCTCACATGAATATCATTATTTAAAGCTTAATACTTATTTATAGGTAGTTTTCACTCTTTTGAAGTTAAGTTTTACAGACAAATGCATAAGTCTTAACTGTAAATTTACAAAAGTTTTGATGAATGCATACACATATGTAACCCAAATCTGTTATCAACACGTTATCATCTTAGTCCCTTCACTCAGTTCAGATAGGTCATTTGCAAGTATAGTATAATATTACACTGTGTTTTTTTCCTACCAAGCTTTTGTGAAATTTAAATGAGATGATGTAAAATACAAAGACAATAATACTTCTAACACTATCATTGAACAAAATAATTTCAGTTAACAAATCTTAAATAAATGGGAGAACAGGCACCTCATAACCTGTATTAGGCTTGTTATTAAAGTTATCTCCTGCTCTCTAATCATCACAGTTCCTATTATTTTAAGGATTTCACTTTAAAATTAAAAGAAGGGTATCTATTTGTACTTATTCCCTAGATGAGTTAGGCTGGTAGTCCTGCCTCCGTTTCAGAAGGCATCTGGATATATTAGAAGAAACAGGCTTGGGTCCATATTCTATTATACTTTAATCAATGACTTTAGTAAATTATCTAACTCTTTGATATTTAATTTTACAATTTGTAAAATGCAGAGGTAAAAATACCCAATTTGGAGAATGAGGAGAGCAGTTAAGTGTTGATAGTTAAATGAAATAATATAACGTCTTGGAATCTAGTTCCCTTTTTTGCCCTCCCTATCTTTGAGCTCTTTAGATTTGAGTGATGTATAAATCAAAAGGTGATAGAAGAAAATTAATGTATAGTAGAGCTATGGCTCTACTAGGAAACAAATGAAGACATTTTTAAACATCTTCTTTTTTCTTATATAAGCACCAAAACCTGTATTTTTCTGATATATTCTGAAGCCCTCTAAGGAGGTAAGACTAAAAGTCTGATTTATATATTGTGACTCTTTCAAGAGTCTCTTAAGTTATACTATATAAGTAGCTCTAACTATAGCTATATCAAGTGTTTCTGAAAATAAGAATTTTGAATCTCAAAAAAAAAAAAAACTTGAAATTTTAAGTTATTTCACAATGCTATGGTAGCAAAAACATGTGTGGCTGGAGAGCAAGATGGCCCAGATATTATTCCTCAGCCAGACTGCCTATGTTCATATGTTGGCTCGGACCCTACTAAATGTATAAAGGTGAGCATGTTACTCCCTTCATGTGCCTCCATTTCCTCATCTGTGAAATAGAAGCAATAATATTTCCTATCTCATTGGATTGTTGTATAGATTTAATAAAGTTCTTAGAATGCCACCTCGTATATAGTAAATTCTCAATAAAATGAGCTCTCATTATTGGAATTAGGCAGACATAGATTCAAATACTACTATAGTGTGTGACCTCGGACAACTTACTTGTCCTCTCCGAGTTTTAGGTTCTATATCAGTAAAATGTGATTAATAAAACATTAAATAATAATATTCAGAAGTGCCTGGGTGGCTCAGTCAGTTAAGCACCCAGCTCTTGGTTTTAGCTCAGGTCATGATCTCAGGGTCCTGGGATCCAGCCCCATGTTGGGCTCCACTCTCAGCACAGAGCCTGCTTATCTCTCCACCCCACCCCCTCCACTCACACACATGAGTGCCCACTCTCTGTCTCAAATAAATAAATAAATAAATAAATAAAATATTAAAAAAATAATAACATTCATAGAGCAATGCTTCATATACAATAAGTGTCCAATGGCTGTTCTTGTTGCAGTTCTCTTCCTAGGTTCCAGTTATAGAAAGGCATGGCCAATTACATGCATTTTTTTTTAATTGAGGAAGAAAATGCAAAAGATATTTCTATTTCAAATAGAAGGAAATTATGTATTAAAAATTAGATCCTCCAACATATTGATGCCCATTGTGACTGACTCACCAACTACAGAGACTATAATTTTGGGAACCTCTGTCCCAGAGAAGCCATAAACACTGGAAAGAGGTAATTGCATAAAGGGGTATTTGGGTGCATTCCATTCTGCTGCATTATCATCAATTTCATTATATCTTTGCAGAAAAAAGTTGGGGATTAAAACTTTGTTATTCCAATTATTGTTGCTTTTTGCAGAGGTCTTGGAAGTACTTTTAATTTCCCTTCTTATTTTTCACATAATTAATTGCTTTTGAATTCACCTGACATAGCTGGTATGTTTTTAAAAGAATACATAACTCTGCATAATTCTGCTTAAGTTACTATCTTTTCTAAATCATATAAATTATCCTCAATAATAGCCTGTATGTATTTAATCTCACCAATTTTGCTAAAACTTCATAAAATTATTGTGTTATGTCTAGTAAGCACAGGTCTAGTAAGCACAGGTTTTAAAACTAAAATTAAAAAAAAAGAGGAGGTAAAGAAAATTGAAAGCATTTTCAATGTTTTCTGTGCACATTTGCACTGTGAAATCACTTGTAACAGACTCACACAACTAATTAGCAGATCTTTATTTTGCTACGTTTCTGGCCAAGTCAATGTGACAGGATATGGGAAACCATACCAATTAACAGGCCTGAGCAAGCTCCTCATTTGACAAACATTTAATAAGCAATAAAATAGGAACTTGGAAGTTCTGAAACTCACTGATGGAAAAAAGAGAGAGAGGAGCTCTGTTGCTTATCTGAAATAAAGGAGGAACTCAATTAAGCTAACAAGATGCAAGCTGTAAAAGAAATTTTTTTTTTCCAGGCTTGAGTTGAATTTTACTTTAGCAAGCAACTTTGGGAGGTCACCTCGTCCTCCCTTTCCTTCCCGTCTGCATTAAAGCACAGCTGTGCGGCCCAGGGTCTGCTTTTTTCAGAGAAGGAGTCCTTCTTAATGGTCATGGCTAGGGTAGCATATTAGACTTCTGTTTAAAATGCTAATGAAGATCTAGCATTTCAAAACCTAGTGGCTAACTTTTGTAAATTTCCAGTGATCAGCTTTTAATAATTGCAAGGGCTGAGTTATGACTGTGCCTCTCCCTGCCTCTTCCTGGTAAATCTGTGTTTGATTCTAATGCTGTGCCAGCAGCTCACGAAACCTGAGATGCATTCATGCCATCGATGTATATCCTCCAGGTATTTCTTCAGGAGCCAGCCCTTCCCACTTTGCATTATTATCCAGGTAGAAACTTCCATGTTTCTGAAAATCAATAAAGAAAAAAAAATCAAGACCTTATATCTTGAATAGTAATGTCTATATTTGCAAGAAAATTTATTTTTCTTAAAGATTTGATTTATTTATTTGAGAGAGAGCACAAGCAGGGTTAGGGGCAGAGGGAGAGGAAGAGAGAGAAGCAGACCCCCAATGAGCAGGGAGCCCCATAGGAGCTCAATCCTGGGACTCCAGGGTCATGACCTGAGCCAAAGGCAGACGCCTAACCATCTGAGCCACCCAGATGCCCCTTGTATGAAAATTTAATGTACATGCTGTCTATATCTCATTTATAACTAGTATGCTTTCAAAAAATTTATCACAGAAAATGTGAACTGACAAGATAAATGAAGTAGAAGTTCATTATTCAAATTAAAAATTATTTGCTGTCAACTGAAGGCACATAGCATTTTTATTACAAGATTTTAGTGCATATTAAATATAATTAAATTTATTTTAAAAGAAAATAAACATTAATATTGCTAAAACTTAATTCAATTATCTTTATTTTTTAAGTTAACTGAAGTGATATTAATGGCACTGATAAAGTTAAGATTAATCAAAGCGTGACTTTTTAACTGATTCAAAATTCATTTATTCTTTCAAACATTGTTATTATGTACTACAGATTTCATGCCATTTATTTAAAAAAGACAGATTTATTGAACACAGACTCTAAATCAAGCTTTTTATTAAGACCTGGAAGCAGAGAGGTTAGTAGAAGGATATGGCCACTGCACTGTTAGTGCTAAGAAAGTTGTATGAGAAATTCAGAAGTGGGAAATTTCAGCCCTAAATTTTAACTCTAAGTAATGATCTTTGTTTTTCTAGTGACTCAGTTTGTATTCATCTGCTCTATGAAAGTGCACTTATGATATGTAAATTATATATTGTATACACATTCTATAGTGTTGAAAGATCATAATATTGTAATTGGCAACATAATTAACAACAACAAGAGACTATGAATACCTACTTTACACAGCACAGCAAATTAACAGTTGACATATTTTGATCTTTAGACCGTGGATTTAGATACTTTTTATATGCCACAGGGTGTTCTTGTAGGCTTCTTAGTGAAACGCATGTATGCTTCTTATTGATTTTCCAGGTGCAAAACTGATCTCAAATTCATTAATATTAATATTAAAGATACTAGCTTGCTGAACCTCAAAACAGTATTACATTTTAAAGAAGGAAATTCCCGTTATGTGAATTGGGAGTGTTCCCAAAGCAAAGGACTCCCAATTAGATATTATTTAGTAGAAAATGTCTTCATTTACTTAGGTAAATATAGGGTAATCTTTAAAACCTCAAGAAATTATCTTGAACCGGGCTAGGGGTTTGCAAATGGAAAGTTTAGAAATGTGAATACATCTTCTGATACTGGAAAAAACAACACCTGTACCTTTGAACTGAGATTTTTTTTTCACTTATGTTTCTTTTACTCTGTTTCTACTTATGATTCTGTTGTATGTAAACCCCCAATCTGTTTATTCATATGTTTCCTAATGTGAAGTATAAAACAAGTTCCTTATACATGAGAGGCATTAATAATGTCAGAAAGGGAAGAAAATAAAAGAAGCAAAAAAGAAAAGAGGAAAAAAGGAGTTTTAAGATCTTTCAGTTTATCTGTGATGCAGTATTAGGTAAAATGAAAACAAAGGCATGAACTTCTCACAATAACCTAAAGTGTTATGCAGATGTGATGATGAGGTTGCCAGTCTACTGTGGCCAGAATCACTAAAGCTCCAGGGCAGCATGGATAAAACCCCCAAGCTATAGAGTCTTTTTCTTATCAGAGTCTTTTTTAAAGCAAATTTCAGTAGTTAGCAGCCATTTTAACAGTAACCATGCTACAAGGTTGCCCACAGAAGCTCTTTTATACTGGAATAGCTATTGGTGTAGGCAGCCAAGGTTTCAATGGCACCAGTGACTAAGGGTGAACTTCCACATAACATATTTATAAACTTTCGGTTGAGGAGAAAAATTACTTTTCACCAGTGTAGAGGACTGTATCTGGGCATTCTAGAGTTTTCCATTTTTATCAGTACATTCATTTATTGAAGGGGGGTCATAGAAAACATTCTCTGACTGAGATATACCCTGTAGAATTAGCTTTCCATTCTAATTGAGGTGAAAGAAAATACAAATTCTCATTACTAGGGGCAGTTGATGTTATATAAAACACTCCCCCAAATATTATATTCTTACTGTTTACATGTAGTTTTGCACCTAAATATTAAATAATACTACTTAAAATGCAAATATGAGCAACAGCTTCAAATCTTTGAATAACAAAAATAAATATGTAGGTAATATTTTGAACAGTGCATACTTATTAACTATGACAGGTCATCTGAATTGGATTCCCAATTATTTCTCAAAGTTATTAATGACAAAGGAAGAATAATTGCAACAATAGCAAACTTTTTTAAAATAAAATTTCTGAAAATATGTACTTTAATTCTTCAACTTTGTAAGTGGATATTTATTTTAGTTTATTTATTTTATTATTTTATTTATTTTATTATTAATTTTAAGATTTTATTTATTTATTCATGAGAGACAGAGAGAGAGAGAGGCAAAGACACAGGCAAAGGGAGAAGCAAGCTCCATGCAGGGAGCCCGACTTGGGACTCGATACCTGGTCTCCAGGATCACGCCCTGGGCTGAAGGTGGCACTAAACCGCTGAGCCACCCAGGTTTCCCGGTTATTTATTTTAAACACGTTCTAACTCAAGGTTAAGTTACATGGATCTGACATTTAAATCATGAGTAATCACAGTTACAGATATGTAGCAAGTTTTTCTTAGCATGGATGAGACATCTAACACACACACACAGAATGTATAGTTAAAAAAAGAGAGACATTTTAAAAGGTTAAAAAACATTATTGAAGCATTGTGTAGCAGAGACAGAAGGGAAGACACAGGGTTGAATTTGTGTTCTAAAAAGATTTGCTGAGCTTGCGAGACCTTTGAGCAAAGTAAGCAAACATTTTCCAGTTGTAGTTAATTTGAAGAGTTTAAAATTTAAACAAAGCTAGAGTTGAAGACACATATCTCTGCCAAGTCTCATTAAAAGACTTTAGGGTGGGGTTTGTTTTAAAGTCCTAGGGAGATTTATTTTCGCATAGTACATAATCACCATAGTAATATATAATGATAATAATAATCACCAAAGCAAAACATTGTGTTACATTTTCCCTTTCTTCAAAACTTGGTCCCATACAACAGTCTAAGATCTAGTTCCTCCAGGTATTGACCAATTTGACATATGGGCAAATTTGCTAAAATAACACCTGAGATGTTGTCTCATAGAGTTATGAGGATTAAAAGACTTATTTTTTAATCATAAATTTTTGTATAAATTTAATATATAGTTATTTTATATTTATTTTAGTTTGTTTTATGCATAAAATATTTTTTTGTTGGCTTACAAAAGATTCTTCTTGTTTATTTGCCTAATGAGCCCATGGTGATTAAAAAAAAAAATTAAACTTATGAGCAAGTTAGACTTTCCAAACTAACCAGAGAATTTAAAAAGTTCTTGAAACATGTCTTGCACATGTAAACTTGATATACATGCTATAGTCATTGAAGACCACAAAATTTTGTTATTATTCATTAAAGTCCTTGAAAAACTAACTGAAAAATGTTTTAGGGTTTGTGAAACATCTCTTTTATATAAAGAAGGAGAGCCAATTCGTAGGCTTTTTTTATTTTTTTATAACAGTGTTTTCAAGTAAAATATATTTGTTTATTAAACAACATAGTGTAATATCCGTGGCATGCTGTGAATAATTGTATTTCCTGAGAAAGAAGCACCAAACATACCTGACGCACATTATTAGTTTGCTAATATTAGTATCAGTTTGCTGGAGCTTCTGTACACACTACTTCAAACTGGGTGGCTTACACAACAGAAATGTATTCCCTTAGTTCCTGAAGCTAGAAGTCCAGGATCAAGATGTCAGGGGGTTGGTACCTTCTAAGGTCTGTGAGGGAGACTGTGTTCCATGCCTCTTCCCCAGCTTCTCATGGTTTACTGGCAATCCTTGATGTCTCTTGGCTGTAGAAACATCATCTTGATCTCTGCTTTCATCTTTACATGACATTCTCTCCATGCATATGTCTGTCCTTTTCAAAAGGACACCAGCCAAATTAGATTAAAGCCCACCCTAATGCTTGCTTCTGCAAGTAACTTGATTGCTTCTGTGAAGACCCTATCTCCAAATAAATGCTCATTCTCAGGTATAGAGGATTAAGACTTCAACACGTGATTTTGAGGGGGACGCAAACATAACAGCAAATTGTGAGTTTAGAGATTCAGTGTGATATTTTGAAATACAACCAACAATAAAATCATCTAAAAGGAATTGCCAGAATTTACATTATATATATTGCAAAATATAAAAACGTGGCAATCACAGAAACTTTAAAAATGCTCTGTCGCTTTTACTTCTGAAAATTATTACCATTTTATTTTTTTTAGTATTTTTTGAGCAGATATTTTCTATCATGAACTAGGTGCTCATCATTATCAATGGCAAATACAAAAAAAAAAAAAAAGTTTATACCCTCATGGACCTTACTATATGGCAAAAAAAAAAAAAAAAAAAAGAAAGTTCTAATTTTGAGACTTTGAAGTTTTGCATGAAATTGAAAAATACGTAATAATTTTAATAGCTTTAAGATATTGATGCAGGAGACCAATTACCCGTGCTGTTTTACCACTATCACATAGGGCTTTAGTACACACGCTGTTCAAGAATGTATTTAGTAGGCTATCAAATAATGAAGAATCTACTCTAATAATTTAGTTTTAGATTAAGCTGTATTCTTTTGCTGTTATAGTTGTATGTTGCATGTTTTTTGCTTGACAAATTATAATTAGGAAAGTAATATGACTGCCACATTATATCTAAAGCTGTGGAATGATCATGTTTTTGTTGAAACTTACTATCAGAACGGACTTTCAGGCATTTACTCTTAAACCTAAAAAACAAATTTGGAATGTGTTTTTAATTCTCTGGTGAAGTTTTTATAATATTTCCATTCCTAGCTTTTATGAAGCCTTCAAAGATGTATTTCACCTCTCAGGCAATGATGGAACTCTTAATATTTCCCTCTAATGGTAAAGCTGGGGCCAGATGAGGTGCAGTAAGCTGGGTTGCCTGGGGAAATAGCATCATAAAACATGGAGGCTCAACTCCTGTTCTAGTCCGTTGTATTTTGAAAGAGTCTTATAGCACAGCAGAGTTGTACTTAACAAATATTGAAATTCATAGACACAAAGGCAAGAATGTAGGAAACAGGCAACTGGGAGGATAAGGATGCTTTTCACTTTCTTTCTCAGCCTTACCCATACTTAAGTATGTCTTTCTTTTTCTTTCTTTCTTTCTTTCTTTCTTAATCTTCACACAAATGTTTTGAATGACAGAACAATTAGAAAGAAACCAGATTGCAGTATCTATATCTGTCACTATCACTACGCCCTGGCAGACATAAATTCCCTGCTGATTTTGCTGCAGTGTATTATCTGAGAAGTAAGCTAAATCTTAACCTAGTTTTGTTTTGTTTTGTTTTGTTTCCAGTGTAGCAGTGCATTGGAAGAAATGCTTTCTTCATCCTACTCTAAAGGTTGCATTTTGCCCTACTGTATGATAGCTATTTTTTGGATAAAATCTACTTTGTTACTGAAAGTTGCTATAAAAAAAACAATGTGGGATGCTGACGCAGGCAACTATATACTGCACAGTGGAGTGTGTGAAATGGACTGGGAGTGTCCAGATTATTTCACATAAAATGAAGACCAGTGCTACAGGACCATGAAAATACCAGTGCTCTCCCTGGATCACTAGCCTCCGTCTAATTTCCAAAGGCAGTTGCTCCTTCGGCTGATGTTGCTTCAATGATGCCAAAGTATATTTTTATCACCTTACATAATATGCTGTCAGCCCTGTATACTGAGTTAAATAAAATATTTTTGTATAAATATACATAACTCCAAATTCATTGGCACCAAAATTAAGTCAGCATTTTTGTATGAACTATACGTAATTAGTGGATAAAAATTCAGAAACTTGTGGCTTTAGGAAGTAACACAAAAATGACCTTTTTTTTTTTGTGATTTAGCTGATGTGAATTTGTCTCAGGTTTTAAGAAAAAAGTTATCTTTCTCATTTACTAGCAACAGGCTCCTTTTCCGCTTCTCATCAAAATGTAAATTAAGGCTGTTTGGCTTTTGTTATTGAAAGTCTAAAGGTGAGTAGTTTTAGACATAGTAAGAGCTCTGGGTATGAAGACTGTTCCTCAGGGACACCTGGGTGGCTCAGTGGCTGACCATCTCTGCCTTTAGCTCAGGGTGTGATCCCGGGGTCCTGTGGGATCCAGTCCCACATCAGGCTCCCTGCAGGGAGCCCGCTTCTCTATCAGTCTATGTCTCTCTCTCTCCCTCTGTGTCTCTCATGAATAAATAAATAAAATCTTAGAAAAAAAAAAAAAAGACTGTTCATCAGACATCAGTGTACACAGTGAACAATTTTGACCCTGGCAGTTGGATGCCCACAGCTAAAAAGCTTTTCCCAGTCATCTAATTAAGAAGGTAGCAACTGTTCATAATTATGCATATCTGATGAACAACCACCCCCTTTATTCTTGAGTTGAAAATATTTGTTGTCTTAATGTCTCTCTATTGCTTTGAATTGAATGAGCTCTTATGTTATAGCCTTGATCAATATTTCCTGCCTCTTTCCACAAAATGGCAAATAGAATTTCCAGGCACTTTATTGTGCTGCAGAGGTCTCAACCATCAGCTGCAGCAAGAACATTAGTGTTCAGCTAATTGGTACAGATGGCCACAGCACTGATCCTACCATTTCGTTCAGCAGAGATCTGGATACGGGGGCTGGAACGCAGATGGCAGACCGGGCTTTGTTGGTATTTTCTGGTGTTGCTTTCAAATGCCTTGCACATGTCTTTCTCTCTCTCTCTCTCTCTCTCTCTCTCTTCCCTCCTCCCTCCCTCCTTCTCTCCCTCTCCCTCCCTCCTTTTCCTATTTCTCATATATCTCCCATAAATCTAAAACATTAATAAATGATGCATATAATCATTGCTTTTAAAATATGCATTGATTTCTATATCACTGTTTTTGTTTCAGAATATTCTAGATACAATAAAAAGAAATCAAGTACTTATAACTTGAAAAACACTGTGGGAAGTAGTTAAAGAACCCAAGCTATAGGAGGAGTAGCCCCTAATAATAGAAGAGAGATGCAGTAATTTGTAGGTTAGAGATGCCTATTGTAAAAGTGGGGAGATATTCCAAAATATTACTTGACATTTGTAGTCCTTAATGCAAAACACAAAAATAAAAACAAAAACAAAATGAGACAAGTATGATACACAGCAGAATATCATTCATGAAAAGTATTTTAAAAAAAGGAGAGATGTACTCTGTCCTAGAGTGAGATACAATGATTTGATAGAAAGGGATGGAGAGCCGAGGATATAGGCCTTCCTTCAGGAGCAGGAATAAGATGGAAAACCCTCTAGATTTGTGAGGATGATGAGTAATGGAACAACTTGCCAGATTTTGGTTTATGTCACAGGAGCTACAACTGGGATAATTTGGTTAGTGTTAGATTCGAGAGTTTTGAAGTTCTGGCTTGGGAATTTAAACTTTTTCCCAGCCATTAGTGATCCATTGAAGGTTACAGAAGAAATTCAAACAGAGACAAACAGACAGACAGACAGATGGAAACAGTAGGGGGACAGAAACTATAACATATGTGATATGTTTTGTTTGGGGGGCTTTTTTTTTTTTTTTTTTTTTGGTTCAGTCATCTACCCTAGGTGTTGGAAAAACTTTTTTTTCTTTTTCCTTTTTTTAATTTTGTTTATTTATTCATGAGAGACACAGAGAGGCAGAGACACAGGCAGAGGGAGAAGCAGGCTCCTCGCAGGGAGCCTGATGCGGGACTCGATTCTGGGACCTGGGATCATGCCCTGAAAAGCTTTTCAATAAAGGGTGAGGCAGCAAATATTTTGGGCTCTGTAGCTCATATCATCTCTGTCACAACTGCTCAACTCTTGTTGGAGCATGTGAATAGCCACAGGTGTACCTTAGGGTGGGTGTAGCTATATTTAGTGTAACTCTCACTTATGCGCACTAAAATTTGAATTCATAAAATGTTCACATGTTGTAAAATATTGTCTTCTATTGGTTATTTTAACCATTTTGCAATTTCAAAACTCTTCCATGGGTTATTATGTAAAACCAGGCAATGGCCATGGATTGCTAATCCCAATCTAAACAATGAAATGCTTCTCTCCCCTTGTATCTTCCATGATGGTTACTCTTTTAAGAAAATATAGGCTCTCTCATTTTATAATAAAGCATAATTTATAATAAAACATTTTTAAAAAGATTTATTTATGTTAGAGAAAGCATGAGCAAACACAAGTGATGGGAGGGAAGAGGGAAAGGGAGAGAAATCTTCAAGCAGACTCCTGACTGAGTGTGCAGCCTGATGTGGGGCTTGATCCAAGGTCCCTGAGATCATGACTTGAGCCAAAATCAAGAGTCAAATGCTTAACCAACTAAGCCATCCAGGTGCCCCAAAAACATGCTTTGTAATAAACATTACATTAAGCACACTTCTGAGAAATTTTTTTCCAAGCCTTCAATTTCATTTAAATTTTGGATAATCTGGATATAATTATTTATTAATTTACTTTATTAAACTATGGCAGCCACAGGAACTTAATATACTCCCATTCTTTTTTATGCTGATACATCAAACATGAAAGCAACCTTATGTGTGCATGTTTGTGGGGTGGGGATAAGGGGATGAATTTAGAACTTTCTGGTGCCAAGCCAAATAACTGGTTTAGTATGCTAGATATTAATAGCCTTTGCCTGGGAATGTCTGATGTCCAGGCCTGGAGATCATGGCATTAAGTCCTTCCTGACAGAGGAAGCTGAGCTCTTGCAGCCTCTCTTCTTGCAGGGGAAGGCTAAAGGGATATCAAGACAAAAGGAAAGGACCATTACTATTTTAATCAGTTCTCCTTATTTTGTTCTTCTGAAAATATTATATTCATTCTATTGAAGCAAAAATTTGGAGTTGGGAGAAGTAGTGTTTATAGGATTATAGACCAAGTACTAAGTAAATTTGTGATTGAAGGCACACATTTTATCAGTGTTATTTTGGCAAATCTGTACCTTTCTTTCTGGAAATGCCTATTATCCTCTGAGAAGAGGCCAGCCTAGAGATAAGCTCTGACCTGATCACTTGCCTCTCTGCTCACAAATTCATTCCAGCCTCGACCCTGATCTTTTTATCACAAAACGCTGAATGCTACACCCGCTGTCCCCAGGCTGGTTTTTAGCAAGTGTCAATGAAGTCCAGGGTAGAACACTGGAGGATAGGAAGAAGGAAAAAGCCAGGACACTCTTCCCTGTTGTGATTTGGATGAATTTCTCATGGTAGCTCCTTGGCTTTACCTCCTGCCGGTCAGTTCTGCTCTCTAGTGTCACAGATACCACCAAGGGTGGTGTTTGATTTCCTTTTCGGATTTCCTTTCCACTTCCTTTGTGACCAGATGCTCATACTAACTGCCTCTATTAGCTGTTTGGATCTTGACCAATAGGAAATCAAAGAGAAAAATGTCACATTGCTTTACCATCAGTTTGAATTTAAGGACAAATCAATCAGTCCTGATTAGTCACTGAAGTGTTGCTGGTTAAGGTAATAATCAATACATGGATGATGATTTACATTTTCCAAGTAAATTTCATTTATGCATTCATTCTCCCAGGAGAGAAAGGTAAAACTCAGAAGTATTTGATGATATGAACAGTCAATAAAGTCATATCCAGGCTCAAATCCAAGACTTCTGTCCCACAATGCTATAATCTTTTCCTTAATGTATTAGGAAGATATGCCATCTTTTCTTTTGTCTGGAAGATATAAGAAGATGATAGTATTTTGATATTTTGAAGGCAGGTGAGCTTTACATCAAGTTCCTGATTTCTGATGCAGAAGGAATTATTCTCTGAGAGTAAATATTCAAAAAGAAAGCCCTGAATTATTATTAAGACAGATTAGACAATACATATTTTTATATGAATTGAATTCCTTGGCTTATTGAGATGAGATGATTCAAATCAAAGAAGCAGTCTAGAGTTTGGTAAATTCACAGAAAAGGAATATTTCCAGGGAAAAAAATATACAATATCAAGTTAATATTAAGGTCAATATTAAATTACAAATGTGTAATTATTAGTGCTATATTCATAAATGTTTTCAATAAAGTTTATATTATTTCCCTCAGGAGGTTTTTATTTCAAGTGATTATATTTTGTTTTGTACTTCACAGATATTTCATTGTTTAACACAACTTACATTTTATTCAGTATGTTTAGAGTTTCTGGGTCAATGTTAATCAGTGAAATATTTACATTATGTTTGCTATTTATCCTCAAATAATAAATATACATCCAATGGACTAATATGAAGTATAACTAAAAACTTGATTTATTAATAGTTGTATTAAAAATAC
This sequence comes from Canis lupus familiaris, assembly GCF_011100685.1. Lineage (NCBI taxonomy): Eukaryota > Metazoa > Chordata > Mammalia > Carnivora > Canidae > Canis > Canis lupus. Next base: position 28,344,167 of record NC_049255.1, read on the forward strand.
TATTACTTCAAAATATAGTATATAAAATAATAAATAATAGCTATAAAATTAATAGGCATATATTTGAAAACTTAAAACAATGAATTGCTAGACAATTAAAAGAGAGCAAGAATTTACAAAGAAAAATACTAATTTCTGATAGTTTAATATCTTTCTAGCAGACATTAGGAATTTAACATTCTTCTAGAAAATAAAGACTTACTCAGGCATAGAGGATTTTTTTAATAGTGTTAAAGTACTCATATATATTGTTCTTAGTTTTTAAAATTTCCTTTAGAGTGCCTTTAATTTGAAGAATTTCAAGACATAAAAATAATTTTCTTTAGATATTATAGTATTAATACTATAGTATATAAATTGCAATTCTTCCATTAACAAGGAATGGAACAGTACATTGAGTTACCACTTTTGAAAACATTGATTGACTTGAAATTTATTTTATAATAATTCTGTTTTTCATTTACATAAACTTCTGAGAATATTAGAGAATATTATGTATAAATATTTTAGACACATAAATGGGTATGTTACCTGCTATGTGACATATTCTCTGTGCCTGAGATTTGTATGGGTGAATAAATCTGTGAAATAGCAACAGGGCCAAATCAAATAAAAGATCTCCAGAATGTCTCCTCATGTATTTCTAGTTCACATAAGTTTAAAACTAGAATAAAAAAGCAATCCACAGATTTAGTGCAATTCTTATCAAAATATGAGCAACATTTTTCACAGAACTAGAACAAATACAAATAAATCAGTGTAGAACCCAGGACCCCAAGTAGTCAAAGCAATGTTGAAAGAGAGGAACAAAGCTGGAAGTATCACAATTCCAGATTTCATGATATACTACAAAGCTATAGTAATCAGAACGGTGTGATACTGGCATAAAAATAGACACATTGACTGATAGAACAGAACAGAGAACCCAGAAATAAACCCAGTCAATTAATCTATGACAAATGAGAAAGAATATGCAATGGAGGAAAGACAGACTTTTTCCCAGAAAAACTGGACAGCAACATGCAGAAGAATGAAACTGGATCACTTCCTTACTCCACATACAAAAATAAACTCAGAGTAGATTAAAGATTTAAATATGAATCCTGAAACCATAAAACTCCTAGAAGAAAATGTAGGCACTAATTTCTTGTACATTTTCTGTAGAAATGTTTTTCTAGATATGTTTCCTCAGGCAAGAGAAACAAAAACAAAACTAAACTATTAGGACTACACCAAAATAAAAAGCTTCTGCACAGCAAAGGAATCCATCAACAAAACAAAAAGGCACACCACTTAATAGAAAATATTTTTAAGAAACGTATTATATAAGGGCCTAATATCCAAAATATATACGGAACTTACACAACTCAGGAACAAACAACAGCAACAAATATCCAATTAAAAATTGGCAACGGGGGCACCTGGGTGGCTCAGTGGTTGAGCATCTGCCTTTAGCTCAGGTCATGATCCATTGAGTCCCACATCGGGCTTCCCTCACAGAGCCTCCTTCTCCCTTGGCCTATGTCTCTGCCTCTCTCTCTCTCTCTCTCTCTCTCTCTCTCCCTTTCATGAATAAATGAAATCTTAAAAAAAAAAAAATAGGCAGAAGACCTGAATAGACATTTTTTGAAAGAGAGCCAACAGGCACGTGAAAAGATGGTCGACATCACTAATCATCATGGAAATGCAAATAGAAACTACAGATGTTGATGAGGATGGGGAGAAAAAGGAAGCCTCTTACACTGTTGGTGGGAATGCAAACTGGTACAGCCACTGTGGAAAATAGTATGGAGGTTCCTCAAAAAGTTAAAAATAGAATTACCAGATGATCCAATAATTCCACTACTGGATATTTCCCCAAAGAAAGCAAAAACACTACTTTGAAGAGATATATGCACCCCTATGTTTATTGCAGCATTATTTACAATAGCCAAGACATGGAAGCAACCCAAGCATACATCCGAATTTGAACAAGTGATGTACACACACACACACACGCACACACATACACACACATACAGCAGAATATTCATCATAACAGAAGATCATGCTATTAGCAATAATATGGATGGACCTGGAGAGTACAGTGCTAAATCAGTCAGACAGAGAAAGACAAATACTCTTTCATTTCATTCGTATGTGGAGTTTAAGAGAGAGAGAAAAACAAAAACAAACGACTAAACAACGACAAAAAAGAGACAACAATCTTAGAGAACAAGCTAGTGACTGCCAGAGAAGTGGGGAGGGAATGGGTTAAATAGGTAAAGGGGTTAAGTGTATACTTACCTTGATGAGCACTAAGAAATATGTAGAATTGTTGAATCATTATATTGTAAATGCTTGCACTTGATTAAGAATGCAAGTGATTCAGTTCCATTTATCTTTATGATGGAGGGAAAACCTAAATTGAAATACCTATTGATGGCAGATTAATATTTTTATTCTTATGTGTGAAAAACAGCAGTTAGTTTAAATAAGAGGAATGAAAACTCTCTGTAGCCCAAGTATAAAGTTACAAATACAAGCACATAAATAACAACATATCTATCGGCAGAGTGACTGCAAAGAAAGTGTCACAAGTAGAGATTTGCACCATCCGTCACCTCAACACGTACAGAAATGAGCAAGAAGATGCAAAATAGAAGAGATAACATCATATATTTTGAAACTAAGAAAGGGTCCAATATGTACCACCAATAACAAATGCTCACAGAAACACACGGCTTATATGTCACGGAAAGGGAATTTGAGGAGCATATAAAGAAGCTATGAGCACATTGCTGTGAAACAAGAAATGAGGTAACTCCGATGCCCCGTTCATTTTGCCAGCAGAATGAGAATCGATTATACTTCCAGAAGGACAGTAAATACTCTATTTGAATCCCATAACTAATAAATGACAACATAATGGGTTGGGGGAAATGCTGTCTGTCAAGCAGATGTTGCAGCAAAGCTGATTGGGATCCCAGGATTTTTGCATTGCCTTTTCCCATAAAGCAGACTTGGAGAACAATTGGAGAGTAACAACCCAAAAGAACACGACAGCCCTGCCTGGATAGTAAGTAGCCCAGCTCTTACCAGCAGGCTTCATTTGATGTGGACAACATGCTGGATAAGGGGAGACTGGCTTGTGGGAACACTGGCCCTTCCTCCTTATGGCTCTGAGTCAGAGGTGAGGTTGTACTTGGGGAAACTGAACCAAAATCTACAAAATTGCTGATAAGCTCCATACTAGTGACCAAAGTTAATCATTCCACATCTTTATAAATATAAGCAAATATTAAACGGCATCCCACCTTTATATTTCTATTATTGTTGTTAGGTATAATGGAAATCAGCTGATATTTTCTTTAGGATTTCTACTTTTGTGATTCCAATCAAAGCAGCTGTGATTTATTTTCTTTGTATTTTCCCAGTCCACTTTGCTAATCAAGGTGGCAGTAGTTTTGTAGAATAAGTTAGGAAATGTTTGTTCTTTTATTTCAATGAAATGGACAAAAGGACAAATTCTTTGAAATTGAATTTCAACACCTAGCTTGCTCCATAAGAAATAGATGTCCTGAATAGCCATGTATCTATTAAATAATTCATTGAAGTTGTCAAATTTATTGCTATAAACTGGTTTATAATATGACTTTTTTGTGCTTACCATGTTTCTAAGATATGTAGTGATGTCTCCTCTTTTTTCCATGATTCTGATCATTTGTGTACTTCTTTTTCTTGATCACACTGAGTAGAGAGGTTTACCAATGTTACTGATCTTTACAATGATCTTTTGATTTCCTTGATTTATTGTTGGTTCATTTTCTTTTTTCTTTTTTTTTTAATTTTTATTTATTTATGATAGTCACAGAGAGAGAAAGAGAGAGAGGCAGAGACATAGGCAGAGGGAGAAGCAGGCTCCATGCACCGGGAGCCCGATGTGGGATTTGACCCCGGGTCTCCAGGATCGCGCCCTGGGCCAAAGGCAGGGGCCAAACCGCTGCGCCACCCAGGGATCCCTTGTTGGTTCATTTTCTGATTAATTTATTCCTGCTTTTATCTTTATTATTTTCCTCATTTTTCTTTAATTATTTTTTTAGCTTTTTAATGAAAATTTAGATTATGAACTTCAAAAATTTTTTTTATAATTTATGCAATAAAATATTCAAGTTTCATTCTAAACACTATTTTACCTACAGTTCAACGATTTTTATATATTGTACTTTTATTTTCACTTATTCTCATATACTATTTAATTTCTATCCAACTCCCCTTTGTCCCACTGGTGAAGTCTACCAAACTATCAAAGTATAGTTGATAAACAGTGTTAGTTTCAAATATGCAACATTCAGATGACTGGAAAACTCTATACATTATACTGTCCTTGCCACATATGTAGCTACCATCTGTCACCAAATACTATCATAATATCCTTGACTATATACATAGTATCTGTAGATTATTTGAAAATAATTATTGTGGAATTTCCAACAGTATGGGATATTTCTAGATATTTTTTACTTCACTTTTTGTTTTCTAATTTAATTTCAGTAAGTTCAGAGAACATATTCTGTATGATGTGAACTTTTAAAATTTTATTAGGCTTGTGTTATGGCTCAGCATATAATCCATTTTGTTGAATATTTTATGTGTATTCTATCATTATTAGGTAGAGTGTTTTATAAATATCAATTACGCCATGCCAAGTAGGTTGATAGTGTTATTCAAGTCCTCTATATCCTTACAAATTTAATGTTTGTTTGTCCCATCAATTGTTAATAGAGGAGTGTTAAGCTTTTCAACTATAATTATGATGATTGGTACATTGTTGAATACTACTGGGGTTTTGTTGTACTTTTTTATAGATCATTCAGTTTTATTCTATCAAATGGCTAATTGATTTATGGAATCAATACATCGGGGAGTATTTTAAAGATTTATTAGGGTGGACTTGAGTAGCCTTCACTCCAGGGATAATTCAAATACAGTCTTATTACCAAGGTAACACCCTAATGAATGTCTCACGTGATTGCCAAGGATTCCTAATTCTGGCTGGTAAGAACTCAAAGGTCTACCAACATGTTTGAACCCTGGATATTACTAAACTGAGAGCACAAGCACTCTCTTTTGCCTGGCTTCACAGGGTTTTTACCTTGGAGGTAGGTGGCCTCATATTCAGTGAAGTTTCAAGGAGCCTTCTAAGCAGATATTGGAGACTCTTTTTCTTCATAGCCCCCTTCCTTCCCTGAAACTCTGCAACTTCCATCCTCTACAGCCTCCAGAACTTCAATTTTTATCTCTTTAATTCATTAATATCACCGAGTTCACACACACTCTCTCTCTCTCTTTAACCAATCCTGCACAAGCTGTCTAGAAATTACTGAAAAGTCAGAGTGATGGTATGGGTCATCTCATTTGCTTTCCACCTTCCCATTTTCGTAGCCTTGCATGCCTGTTTTCCAGTGCTTGAAAGAAATATTTTATTTCTTTTATCTAGATTTTTCTTTGGTCATAGTGGAACAGTGTGTCTGATACTTCTTACTCCATCATGACTAGAGGCAGAAATTCATACTTTTAACATAATTTTAGTAGTTTTATATCTTATTTTTATCTGTAGATATTTCTCCTTTTAATTTCAGAATATATTTATTTATATTTGTCTTTTCCTTTTCTTATTGGTATTCTAGATTTTTTTTTTAAGCTGGCTGTAGTGCACTTTATTCATGGCACATGACACGGTAGTGCTCCTCAACCCCTTCTTCAGGTGATCTGGGAGGAGAGGTTGGGAGAGTCTCAGTGTGTTGAGGGATGAGTTGGATGAAGGACTCTCCAGAATCTGAGGGCTTCTCTTTTCCTTTTGCTCTCACTGGGGCTGATGGTCCAGGGAGCTCTTACTCCTTTGGAGGCCATGTGGACCATTAGGTCCACCACTTGGTGGCTGTAGCCAAATTCATTGTCATAACAGAAATGAGCTTGACAAAGTGGTCATTGAGAGCAATGCCAGGCCCAGCTTAAAAGTGGAAGAATGGATGTCACTGTCAAAGTTGCAAGAGATAACCTGGTCAATGTAGCCCAGGATACTCTTGAAGAGGCCCTACAATGTCTGCTTCATCATTTTCTTGCTATCATCATATTTGGCAGCTTTCCTTAGGCAGCAGTTTAGATCCATGACTGACACATTGGAGGTGGAGACACGGGAGCCCATGCCAGTGAGCTTACTATTCAGCTCAGGGATGACTTTGCTATACCTTTGGCAGCACCTGCAGAAGCAGGGATGATGTTCTCAGCCAGCACACCACAACTTCCCAGAGGCACTGTCTATAATTTTTTTGGTGGCAGTGATGTCATGGACTGTGGCCATGGGTCCCTTCATGATGCCAAAATTGTCATGGATGACCTTGGCCAGAGGAGCTAAGCAGTTGGTGGTGCAGAAGGCATTGCTGATAATCTTGAGGGATTTGTCATCAAGCCCATCACAAACCTGGGGCCATCAGCAGAAGAGGCAGAGATGATGACTCCTTGATCCCACCCTTCAAGTGAGTCCCAGCCCCTTCATGGTGGTGAGCATGAGGTGGACTCCATAACATACTCAGCACCAGAATCACCCCATTTGATATTTGTGGGATCTCACCTCTGGAAGATAGAGATGGGCTTTCCATAGATGACAAATTTCCCATTCTCAGCCTTGACTGTGCTGTTGAATTTGTCCTGGGAGGAATATACTGGAATAGGTAGACAATGTAGTTGAAGTCAAAGAAAGGGTCATGGTCATTGATGGTGACACCACGTGCCCAGTATGGCCTGATCTGTTTAATATTAGCCATTGTGTCTCAGGGACACAGCTGGCACTGCACCAGAAGATGAGGTTGTCTGTCGAATGGGGAAGAGCAGAGAGTCTCTTTTTACATTTATAATTTGTGAACTTCTTTCTTTGAATTTGCTCTGTTGCACTCTACTTCTAATTGTGCCAAAAGCCAGACTTTTCAGTTTCTGATCTTGCTTATTCTTGATAAAGGTATTAAGGGCTATAAAGTTTCCTGTGAGTCAGGTTCAGCAATGCCTTGCAAGTTTTGACACATAGAGAGTTTATTTTTATTATTATTAACTTTTAATCAGTATTTTCTATTTCTTTGGTATTCACGTTCTATCCAGATGCTCTACAGGAAAATCAGCTCTTGCTCTTCCAGATTCTGGCGGCAGCTAACGTTCCTTGGCTTGTGGCCAGATTATTCCATCTCTCCTTCCACTGTCCCATTGCCTTTTCTCTTCACTGTTTCAAGTTTCCCTCTGCCTCCCTTTACACATACACTTTTACTGGATTTACGGCTCAGCTAGATAATTCTATAATCTAAGATCCTTAACCAAAGTACATCTTCAATGTCTTTGTTTGTTTTTTATTTTTTACGTAGATGGTAATGTCCCCAGGCATGGGAATGTGGAATTGGGGATTCAGACACAGACATCTTTGTGGGGAACATTTCGGTCTACAACACTCTTCCCTCTGGCCTCCAAAGATTCATATCCATCCCACATGCAAAACACACTTATTCCATCCCTGTGTCTTCAAAAGTATCAATCTATTACAGCATCAACACAAGCCCAAAATGTATCTAAATATCACCAACTCAAAATTTTCAAATCTCATTATTTAAATAAGCAAAATCAGCATAATTTAGATTCTGCCTATGTTCCATCCTGGGAAAAATTTCATCCCCATCTCTGATCCTGTGAAAATAGAAATCTAGCTATCTGGTCCCCAAACATAATGTAAAGCCATGTCGACACAAAATAAACAAATCTTTTCTTAAAATTTTAAAAAGAAAGGAAAAGAATTTTATTCAAGCCTAATTAGGACTGTTGGCCAAAGTACATAATCTTTACAAAGAAGAGAGTGCTCCAGGGAAGGAATGTTCAGTAGAGTTACATACTTTTTTGTTTTTGTTTTTGTTTTTGTTTTGTTTTGTTTTGTTTTCACATAAAGAATTACAAATCATCCTGACAAAGGACGTTGCAGAAAGTTGTAGACTTTATCTTATGTTTTTAGTATGTGCAAGGCTGTATAACTAATCTTTTGGGAACCAGGAAAATTTTTTTGTTTTTCTTATGTCTGGAATGCTCCTTTTTGTTTGGTGTTTTGTTTTAACAAAGCAGACATACAATGTGTGCTTGGGGTAGAAATAAGAGCCCATGCTTTGAGGTTTTGTGGAGTCGTTTTGACCTTGGTAAATGTTAAAGTGTAGCTTCCCTGGGAGCCCAGGAGCAGGAACCACAAATGTTAAAAGTTGAAAATTTCCTTTATCAGCTGACTTAGGATAATAGTTATAGACATTTCTGTTCCAAAAGGGATAAAATATAAGGAGGAAGAAGTCAGTGTTCTCAAAGAATTTTGAAATCCAACAGGTAAAATTCCATTATGTTTTATGAGTTAGAAATAATTCTATGTATTTTTAGGCTCTGCCCTCTGGGCCCATGGCTCTGCTCTGTTTCCTAGGCTTGGGCATCTGCCTTTGACACTACAGCTCCATTCTTTGGGACCATGGCTCTACCGTCAACATATCCTTACCTCTTCTTGAAGGGTAGTACATGTTTTCAGATGACTAGTTTTATCAGTATGTTTTCTACTTATAGAATTTTGAAACCCTGACAGTTTTCCTTCATTTTGTCCTGTCTCTGTCTCTTTGATCCCGAGCTGGAAATGTTTCTGCAGGTATAACGTTCTCAAAAACCTATTGGGTATTCTGTTTATCTCATGGGAATTAGAACATTAGCAACAGAGTCCTCCATAGATCTTTCCTAGATAATTCCATTTCAATTCCTGGCTTGTGCTGAGATGATTGAGTGAATCCATGAGTCACAAAACTAATCTTCAGTGAAATTTTTCTAGCCACACACGTGGCCTTCTTTCCAGAGCACAATTTCCTAAGAGCTAGTCTCTGAATTTTAGCATCTTTTGCTATCTGAACAGTCTTATAATCTCCCAAATCTTTAAGTGTTGATTCCCTTTTTTCTTAGTAACTCTTTGCTGGATTTCTCTCTTGCCCCATGTGTTTTGCTATAAGCAGCAAGAAGAAACAACTTTGCACCTTCAACACTGCTTAGAAATCTCCTCAGCCAAAAATCTAAATTCCTTTCTTATGAGTCCTGCTTTCCACATGGCAATAGGACACTTTCAGGCAAATTTTCTGCCAGTAAATAAAAAGGATGATCTACCCACCAATTTCCAATAACATATTTCTCATTTCCTTCTGAGTTTTCATCAAAGTCATCTTTCATACTTCTACTGTTCATATTCTGGTCAAGGCAGTCCAGGCTTTTTCTATCATCTACCTCAAATTTTTTCCAAGTCTCTACTCACTATCTGATTACATTTTTTAGGTATTTGTTATAGCAGCACCCCACTTTCCTACCAAAATCTGTATTAATTCCCTAAGGCTGCTATAACAAATTACCACAAACTGGTTGACTTAAGAGAACAGAAATTTATTCCTTCACAATTCTGGAGGCCAGAAGGTCAACATCAGTTTTATTGAGCTGAAATAAAAAATTTTAACAGGGCTACATTTCCTCCAGAGACTCTAGGGCAGATTCCCTATCTTGCTTCTTCTAGCTTCTGGTGATATTTCTTTGCTTATAGCTAAATCACTCTAATCTTTGACTGCATGTCCTGTTGTCTTCTCCATTATATATGTATAATGTCCCTCAGCCTCTTATGAAAGACACTGTGATTGGATTTAAGACCCAGATAGATAATCCAGTATAATCTCCCCATATCAAGATTCTTAAATACAGCTGCAAAGATTCTTCTTCCTTATAAGCTAACATAACTAAATACAACATGGTATCCTTTGATGGCCATTTTCCCTCATACTAGAGATGACTAATTTCGTTGGGGCCAAGTACCTGGGTATATGGAGTTCTCTTTAATGAAATGCAGACCGTCACAGAAGGAGCAGGTTTGTTCTCAGAATTTTTGGAATGTATATCCTGAGCATTGTGAGTAGTATATAGTAAGTTCTCAAAAATTGCAGCTCATTTTTAATTGATGTTATATTTATCATTAGGCATCTCTTAATAAAATCTATAAACCCCCTAAAATACATTTAACTCCTCAGATTGTGAGTTACGGGTGTATTTAATTCAATCCTTCTGTGAATATAGCGTTTAATTTGTATGTAGTATTGTTTCATGATTCTTAAAACTTAGGCAGTAAAAATTCACATTTCTCTAAAACTTCAAAGGCTTTTTGAAAGACAGTGTGATAATTGTGGTTTATTTAATTTTCAAAAATATGAACAATTGCTTGTTAGAAAAGAAAGAAAACACCCTTGGATAATTTCCAGCAGTTTAAGGTTGAGATTTCTTTTACTTAACATTTGCTTTATAGTAATGTGGAAGAAAGCATAAAATTTTGTCTCAGAAATCTCTCAAATCATTTAAATTTCTAATGTTTTTGAATGCTTTAACTCTATTATAACTGTGAACAGACAATATGTTTATCTCATTTTTTCAAATCCTGTCACTGTCACCTACCAATGAAGTGCTAACAGGATTGAGAAGCTGCATGTCTACAGTATAATCATGTTTAATTCATTAATTTATTTAGTTTTAACTCCTTGGAATATTAGCTGTAATATTGGCTGTAAGCATTTTGCTCCTTGAAATATTGGCTATAAAGAACGCATGTAAAATGCATTCATATTTTTAGACCATCAAAATAAACATAATCAGATAAATTAAAAATATGTGATATTTGTGGTGTATATTTTCTATCATGTTCTTTTAAATATATGCCTTAGTCAAAAATTTAAATTAATCATTTTAACAAATATTTCAGTTTGACAAATAATGATAGGACTATTCTAGCTATGGGGATATAGTAGCAAATCAAACAGAATATAACTGCTACCTTCCTGGACTTTATATTGTAGAGGAGAAGAAACATCAACAACCAAAATCAGTAATAGAAAACTAGACTATTTTAGATAGTGATAACTGTATGAAGAAAAGTGAAGTAGAGAACAGGGATGAGTGGTGATGGGAGATGCTGTAATGTTACCAGATTAGACGCTGTTGAGAAGTGGACATTCATGAGAACTCTTAAAGGAGCTGAGGGCAGGGTCATGTGAAGATCTGCAGAAACATGTTTAACCAGAGGAAACATTAAGTGCTGAGTCTGAGAAGCAGTGATAATCCCAGTGTGTCTGGATGGAGTCGAAAAGAGGTCAAGGATGAGGTTAAAGAACAGGTCAGCTCTGTGGGTCATATAGGCCACTGTAAAGATGTTGGATTTGGCTGTGGATGAGCAAGATTTCTTTGGAGGGTTTTGAACAAAAGAGTAACCTGACCTGACTATATATTAAAAGGATTACCCCCTGTGGAGATTGAACTAGTTGGGGGGAGAGGGAGAGTAGGATGGAACTGGTAGCCTTGCAGGAAGTTATTTAGAAAAAAATAATTAAATTAGGCTGCTACAGATGCCTATGATGATGAGTAAAATCTATGATGAATAAAATTAATTTCAATGCAAATACCCCAGTGAATATAGAATTACAATTGATATTTTTATTAAACAATACTGACAAACTTTCTACGTAGTTACTAAATGAGACAACTGTGAACTTTGTTGTATGCTTTTGGGCCTGATTCAAGAGAAGTTCATTTAAGCTTGAAAGAACAATAAGTAGAAGTAGCTTAATTAGGAGATGCTTGATTTTTACCTGGAAAGGTCGTATGTTTTACTCCGCCCAATGTTATTTCCCCATAGAAGTACTGGATGCAGGCCACTCTGATCCTGAAAGCTCTTAAAGGCTACTGTTCTACAACTCTTTATATATTTGTCAGAAAGATGATCTTCTTTCAAGACTTTTAATGTTTCTTTTCTTTTGCATTTTCTTGTCTATATTTGTACTGTTTAATATAGTAGCCAGCTGAACCATGACTGATCTGAATTGAGATCTGCTTTAAGTATAAACTACATGCTAATTCTCAAATATTTAACATGAAAAGTACCATATGCTACCTCATTAACTACCATTTTATATTTGATTACATCTTTAAATGTAAGTGCATATGAAAAAGTTTTAGATACATTGAGTTAAAAATATCTAAATAAAATTAATGTCCCTAGCTTCTTTTTATCTTTTTTTACAAATAAGGCTTTTAAAAAAACGTAAAGTTATAGATGTGGCCGACATTGTATTTCTATTGGACAGTGCTGATGTGCATGCTAGATAAAATCTAAAGCAGTTTTCAAAGATGTAATACTAAAGTAAGAATAATAATTGGAATAAGATAAGATAAAAAACAGACTTACTGTATTTGGGGATTATGTAGATGGCTACGGTAGCCAAATAAATAGCTGGAAAAAATATAAATTGCTCAATTAGTGTCATGGTGACAATTGGATAGCTATATGCAAAAGAAATCTGGATCTCTTATCTAAGAGAATCAGAGTTAGTGTTCTATCAATATTTAGGAGAAAAAGAATTCAAAACTGAAATGTCCCAAGGAAAGGAACTTGATTGCCTGACAGATTTTGAACCAAGAAAAATGTCAGTATAACCTATGGCTGAAACAAATTGTTCCAGTCATTTTATCCTGATTTCTTTGGCATAAACCTCTGTTTTGATTTTTAATGCTTCATCATTTTTAGAAGTTGCATCAATTATTTCAAAAATGAACTATCCTATTTGAAACTTTATTTTTAAATAAATTCAACATTATGGCCTGAATGGATCAAAATGTTCTATTGCTTTACTTCCGCTTTGCTTCACAAAGCATTCCTTAACGAAAAATAACCTTGAATGATAGTTTAAAACCTAGGACTCTTCCCTATTTGTGCACACAGCTTACTTTGGGGTATAGTTATGGGGGAGGTGGAATTGAAAAAAATAATAAACAAATACAAAGAGTACAATATTTTGTTTTAATACTGATATTACAAATTAATTTTAAGATTTTGTTTTTTACCCCGTCCCTTTATTTAATTAATTTATTTATTCATGAGTGACATGGAGAGAGAGGCAGAGAAAGAGGCAGAGGGAGAAGTAGGCTCCCTGAGGGGAGCCTGATGTAGGACTCCATCCTAGGACCCCAGGATCACAACCTGAGCCAAAGGCAGATGCTTAACCATTGAGCCACCCAGGTGCCCTGCTCTTGAACGCTTCTCATGCTCTCTTCATATCTGCCATTGGCTTGAATTGACAGAGGCATAAATCCATATGACAGATTAATAGGGAAATTTGATACTGGCTACAAAAAGTTAATATGCTTCTTTCTAAATGGACAAATCAGCGGTAGGCTTGCATTTACTGTGTACGAATGTTGGAGAGACTACATTAGGACATGAATGCCAAATGCTGCCCCAGGATCTTCTCATCTTACATCAAACTTGTCAAATTGTTCTCACCATTTCACTATCCCTGCTGCAAGTATGCAACAAAAATTTCCTTCTGCTGAGTGCTTGGCTCTTAGAAAATCCTGAGGCCCTGTCTCCTGAAAACCTTCTCCTGAGTTTTTCTGTGTTTATGGAGGCTCTGATTTCTGGCTTTCCTGCTTGATAAGAACTGGCCACTCTTGGGATGCCTGGGTGGCTCAGTGGCTTAGCTTCTGCCTTCGGCTCAGGGCATGATCCTGGGGTCCTGGGATCGAGTACTGCATCCTCCTCCCTCTGCCTGTATCTCTACCTCTCTCTGTCTCAGTGTCTTTCATGAATAAATAAACAAAATCTTAAAGAAAAAAAAAAGAATTGTTGGGTCTTTTAATGCCTGTCCCTGCCCAGATACAGACGCCAGGGTGTCTTTGATTGTCCTTTACGACTAAGTACCGTTCCATTGGGTTCAAAGTCCAGCCTCACTTCTTGAGAATTCATCCTGTGAAATGGGACCTCTGGAAATATAACACCCTCCAGAAGAGATGTGATTGGGAAGGTTTGGATGAAGAGAGCTCAGATTAGTGTTCAGTAGTGGTGATTTATTGTGTTTCAATAGCATTTTATTACAAAATTCTGTCGCATAGTTTGTCTCACTTGCACATGTTTTCCACAAGTACGTCATCTGGGAAATAAGTGTTTTCATCTTCTCATCATGGAGAACAGGACAGTGAAGTCTCAGAGTGGTTAAGCCCAAGGTCAGAACAGTATTTAGTGATGTTTCCTGAACTTGAAGCATCATCTGCAGGCCCTTGGTTTAGTACTGTTTTCACCATTTGTGTCTTTCCCAGAGACCAGATTTTAAAATGTTGTTGTTATAAAGTATTTGAAAGCTACTGTATATAGTCCTTCAGTTGGTTATTCACCAATAGGGTCTCACATATCTGTTATTAATACCCATATATTAATTGAAAAGGAAAGATTTTTAGTTAAGTGGAATAGCATTTTGGGGGATTTTTTTCCTCACCTAGACAAGCTGTTAGCCAGATCATTTGCAGCCGAGAAAAAGTGAAGAAAATCATTTTCAAAGAGGATGAAAGAGAGTGTAATACTAATAGTCAAATGATACCTTCCAACACAAAATGAGGGAAAATAGCTTTCAAGTGAAAGCAACAAAGAAGTCACACCATTTTTCCCCAGTATTTTGTTCAGAAAAGAAATCTCCTTTAGGTTAGGTTACCTGTTTGAATACAATAGAGCTAAGTGGGGAACAAGTTTTTATACAGAAATGACTGACAAAGAGATATTAGTCACAACTAAAGCATCAAAAGTAAGGACTGAAGAAGTGGAAATGTGGGCTGCAAGTTGATCACCTGTGGAGTTTTATAATACTCCTGGGAAGCTTTTGAATCCTGTCTATGTGGATCATTCAATCCAAGGGTGCCAGCGAGGATGACACCACTAGGAATATGCTACATGTTCTATTTCCAACCAGAGAACAGATCCAATGATTAACAATGATGAAATCATACCAATTTGTACAATATTCCATCTCATTGTAGGTGTGGCTCCAGCATGAGTAAAAGGACAAATTCTGTCCTAGAGGGTTTCTTCAGTGTGTGGGAGCCAGCTGTATGAGATCATTGTAAATGCTTGCTCTAAGCACTGTATGTCCACAGGTCTAAGCTTCAAGATTGATACTAAGTGAGAGATGGTAAAATGCTACGAGTTTTAAGGAAGCCTTTCTTAAAACCATTCATGATATATCATATTCTTCAAATAAAATCTGTAAGATTGTTTAACTTTTGAACTTGACAACTTTATCACCATTGTATCGGAAAGAAATTGATCAAAAATTCAGGTGCCAAATGAATTGAATTTTTTCATTCCAAATTTGATAGAATACATTAAGATGACTTCACAGAAAATGAAGGACATATTTTATAACAAAGACCCATGTAAAGGATGTCTGTTTCCAAGATGTGTTTAAAAAGCACACAGACACACGCACACAGTTCCTGAGTTCTGGCAATTTCTAATAATAAATACTTATTATCTTATACTGGATGAAGCTCGTTACATTGACCAAATATTTGGATGCCAGCAATTATTTGAAAAGAGCAATTATAACATATGGGTCCCTAGAACCATATTCCAACAGGGCTGCACTCGGCCTGAAATGAGTTGTGACAGCCCCTTTTGACAGGACCTGTGCCCCTTTCTCATCATAATCCCTCTCAATCTTCATTGTTCTTTCTTGTGTTTACTGTAGTATTTCATTTTCCTACTGGTCCCATAACTTTATGTTTTTATTGCCTCGTTCAGGAATTCTGTAAGGAGTTTCTCAACTTTCAGTATGTTTGATTCATGAGACTTCTGGTTAAGACATTTTGAAAGCTACAATTTTATGCCTTTTTTTTTTTTCCCTGATAGCTAAAATGTTTTGAAATTAAAAACAAATAAACCCCATGAAATACTTATAGTGTTAAATGCATGATTTTAAAAGCCAACTGTTAGCTTTTAAAATGAGTTAAATGAGGAGAAAAAATAAGGACATAATGGATATTAATTTAAATAGTTAATATGGTATATGTTATTACAACAATTTAAAAGACTATGAGTTTAAGTTTACCTGCATAATACATTTTGTCAAGCCACTATAAGCGTTTATCTACTTATAAAAAGTTTGCCATTTACAAAAAAATAGAAGGAAAGATGTAGCCACTATTGAACTCAATTTATATGCATGATACTATTAAACGTATATTTTATATTATTCTATGTATTACCTATATACTATATAATTACCATTCTATATTGTTTTATATTCTATATTAGTCTGTATATTTTACCATGGCCTTGTCTCCTGGCCCTTAGATGTATTATCTCTCCCTTTCTTTTCCTGTCCTGTGCTCAAGGGGCTAACACTTCAGACTGTATCATTTGAAATAGGTTGCAAGTTGGCTTTCCGGCTATTTTACTATTATTTTTAAAGGAGTTATTAAAATTAGTAGAGCATCATATTAAATGATGACATATTTCCCATATCAATCATATCCAGGACAGACAAATTAATTTTGAATTGTGAGAAATTAGTTATAACAGGAATTTATTTTGATTATTATTTTGTAATGCCCCAAAATAAAAGCAAGCAGTTGAAAGGACAAATTACATAACAATGCTTATGAATGAAATAAATGATTACAAATGGCTATTTCTAAGAAAGTCAAATCTAGATCATAAATTTCATCTGAAATATGAAATGCTGTGTACACTTGAGTCCATAAAAGATTATTGTTATTATCAAATACTTAGATTCAGTGATGCCCTCAAAGAATGGATATTTAGTGAAAAATTATTTGGAGTCAAATTCATGCCTTGATTTTCATCTTAGAATTTCATCAACTTTTCTATACATTATTATTGAACTTTGGCTCAATTCATTAATTTTATTGATTTATTGATTAGTTGAAAAACCTCATAATTTTTTTTTTGTTTTTGAGTATAAAATACTAAAATGTGTTGAATATTCATAAAGAAAATGATATATTACTTATAAATGTATTCTTCTGAAGATTTAGTTAATATTGGCACACTCCCATATTTGTTTGATGTATTTTGAAAGAGTATATAAATACAAAAAAAGTCTACCCTACTCCACAGCCCATCTACTTTCCTTTCCTTTACTAACTCAGCAAATGATATATATGCTTCTTATGCAAATTTTTTCATACTATTTATAACATATATTTATTTTGTTCAGGGAATGCTTACAATTTACATAAAGAATGTCATATGATTTGTGGTGTTTGTAATTACCTTTTTCCCTTACCATCACATATTTCAAAATGTTCATCCATATTGATACGTATCCTAATATACTTAGCTTTATTTCTAGCATTTTTGTTTGTATTCCCTACTTAATATGCATTTGATGGGTGTTTCCTTTTTTTTCTCATATGGTTCAATTTCTATTAACTTTTTGTTCTTATTTTGCTTGCAGAAGTTAGGTATTCTGTACTTTTAATGGTTACTCTTAAATTTCTGACGTGAAAACTTCACAATGAAAAGGTTAAAATTTATTACTCTATCTTCCACCCAAATAAAAAAAGCACTGGATGAATTTAGCAACTTTTTGCCACTTTCTAAATCTCCACGTTATTGTTACCTATTAATATTCCATTATGATTATAGTTTAATCCCTAGAATTAGCTATTGATATGCTGCTATTGTTGCTGTTGTTTTGTATTTTATTTGGTCAATACTTATTGGAACTCTCTGACAGTTATATTATTTAGAATAGAATCCATACAGAGGTTGAAGTCAGGGAAAAAGATTGCTTTAAAACAAGACGTTTTGTTTGTTTGTTTGAATGTTTTCATTGCTATTCCTTGGAAAGTCTTGTTTTTGTACTCCCAGTATTTCTATATCTTGGTTCAAAGGATTTGGTTAAACTTGTCTGTGACTTTATAGGACATTAATCTGTAGCATTGTGGTCTTTTTTTTTCTTATAACAATTACTGAACATTCCAAACATAAGTACAAAGATACTGAATGACGAAATGATGCAGAACTGGATTCTTCCAAATAGATGTGTCAGAGAGATACAAAAGATCAGTTGTTGACATTAAAAAGAAATGAATTAAAATAACATTCTATGAAATTGATGAAGCTAGAGTGGAAGCAGGAAGGTTCTGAGAGATGCAGAGGTTATGGAGAAAATAAAATCTGGAGTCCCTGTGAGGTTGAAGTACAAGTCTTTTGGGTGATTATAAGAGAGACCAAAGGGAGATAAAAGATATTTTCAGAAAGTGGTATTTTTAATTATTATTTAAATTTCAGAAGTAGAACAATTTAGAGTTAGCAAAAGTGCTTTAGTGTGGCCATGAGTTTAGGTGGCTAAAAGGGAATAGAGGAAGAAGTAGGAACACAAAATGAGAAATTTAAAAAGCTAAACCTATTGTTTCAGTTTATTACTTATTGAATAGCAGAGCTGTGGTAGAGAGGAAGACCAAAAGCCAGGGCTAAAATTGTTTTCTCTGAAAGAGAAGGAATAATCAGGAGGTCGGTAGTGAGAGTAACGAGGGAGAGTTCAATCTGTCCTCAGTGTCATTGGAGGAAGATTTTAATATGAGCATTATTTTTTATCATGAATATGAGCATTATATAGAGAGAGTCTGGCAAAAGCACTCAGGAAAATTAGGATGCTACCTTTCCTTTGAAACTTGAGTTATATGATATGAAAATCCTCCACTCTGGGAAGTTCTGGGAAAATCTGTGGCCCTAGGTAGGGACCAGGATCCAGTTATGTCAAGAAGATGGAGGGGTTCTCAGTAAAGTAGTTGATGTAGAGTTTGTTATTTTGCTTTGTTTTGTTTTTAAACTAATTTTTGTTGGTATGTTTGTTTTTAATGTTTCCTACAGTGGAAGGAATGGTTGAGGGGGAGTGGTAAAAAGTTTAGAAGAAATGACATGGGGTTAAGGAGAAGAAAGTACAGATTACTTTGAGAATAAAAGAGAGTTTCAGGAAAGCACAAGTAACTAGGGAAGTTTATATTTGGGGTCATAAACAAAACCTGGCAGATATAGTAACTGGGCAAATGACTACTAAAGGGTTAATCTCAGAAATACTCTGATGGGTATTATGTAGTAGTAGCCTTGTCTCAAGGTGCTCAGGGCACAAAGGGTAAGGTAACTCCTGTTGCTGGCTGTTCTCTGTGATCTGAGGACGCCTTTGGGGACCTTCATGGTCTTGGCTTCAGTAGTAGAATTAGCAGGAAGCCTGGTAATCAGCTTCCTGTTACAGGCAGTGAGAAGGACCAAGCATAGTCCAGAGGGTACAGCTTCTCCTTTGTCGGTAAAGAAATATGTTTGCTGATGAATGTCATGGATCTCTAGGTTGGGTATAAGCACTGCTCCTAGAGATACTTCTAGAAAAATGAACATCAAAGGCTTCTCATCAAAAAAACACCTGAAGAGCTCATCCTCTTCATGATGAGGTCTTGTAAGAGCAAGACACAGGTACTTTCAAAGAGTAATTTATTCATACATGTTTGTTTCCAGAACTAAAAAACAAAACAAAACAAATAAACAAACAAAAAACCATGACAAAACAAGGCAAACAAAAAACTCAACTAATACTCAATTGAAATTACATTAAATTCTAAGAAAATAATTGAGAGGAGTTAAAAAATTAATTTTTTTATGAAAACAAAGTGCTAAAAGTATAGAATTTTTGTTTTGCCCCATAATTTAAAATGTATGCATATACTTTATACTTACGTGTTCGGGGCTTGATGGCCATAGAGTGAGAAACAGGAAAACATTTGCCTATCTTACCTTCCTTGCTGAGGTTGAGACCTCAGTGTTCTGACCTGTGAGATGCGTGTTCCCAGTCACATGTATCTATTACTCTGGCTCTAAAATGGATGATTCTCTTGTGGAAGAAAGGCAAACAAGAACAATTAGCATAAATCTTGATTTGAAAATACCAGGCACCAGAAAGCTCCAAAGGAGCCTGGAGACCAACTTGGCACGGCTGACTCTTTTATGCTAGTTTTGACACTGGTTGGTCAGGGATGACACTCAGGAGAGGAAGGAATTAATTTTGCAGATTAACAACCATTATTTGGGCTATTTGGATTTTACCAAGGGCAAGAGAGAGGGAGAGTTTGAGGCTCAGGCCATGTGCTGGTGAGACAGGGGAGGTAAGCAACAACTACAGGGGACAAGGACAGGCAAGGACCACAGTGGGTATCTCTCAGTCCTCAGTGGATATTTCCATTCTCTTCAAATCATACTTAATAAATTTAATAAATAATAAATAAATCAAATGATATCCTCAGGAATATTATAAACCAAATGTGAAATTTTGGGTTGGAGGCCTATTCAGAATTTTGGTTTCTTCATATCCTGGAAATAACCTTTTTCTCTTTTGGCTAAATTATAAGGTTAGTTGTGAATCTATGTGTAGTATAGGTTCAATGCCTGAGTCAATCATTCATTCATTTATGTATTCTTTCATTTATTGAAAAATATTTAGTGGAGGTCTTCTGTGTGCTATGCAATTCCAGCTACTCAACAAACAATAGGATATGAGAAAGAGAGAGAGAGAGAGACAGAGAGAGAGAGGAACCTTCCCTTAAAGAAGTTGTGTTTTTGAGCTATTAGTTATATTATCTTGTCAAGGACAGTGACCAGATAGTAAATTAATATCTCAAACTATAATAAATATCCAAGCCTAACAACTGCTGAATTTAAATATGTAAATTTTTAAGTTACTTTTTTTTTTTTATAAATTAAATGCAAATTTCAAGTAAAGTGGACCTTCAGATGTATATCTCTGCCTCATGCAGCTTATATTTGTGGAGTCCCTCTTCACTCTAAGATTTCAAAATTATGGAGGAAATGAGGTCAGTCCATATGTCTAGCACCAAAAAATTACTCAGTTGCAACATGAGTACTTGAAACAAAATTTGTAGCAAATAAGTTTGTTGCTTAGCATGAGGTGTCTTTAATTTTCCAAATGATCCCGGGTGTTTTAGAATTTCCTTTAGTAACAGTTTTGGTAGAAATGCAAGTAAAAGAAACTAGAAAGCTCACTGAGACATTCAAATGGACGCCACAACCCTCTGTAAAGGTCTTATTCTTCTTTGGAAAAAGGGAAAAATCTTGTAAAAGATTGAAAAGGCTGAGGGAACTTTAACTTGCCTGACCAATACTTACTGACCTTGGCTGTTTTATAAAGGGTCACATTTTATTTTTCTACGAGTAAACTGCTGAACAGTATCTGCAATGCCCTGGAAGAAAAAGTATTTTTCTGCATTTATCATGCTACTCTAACCACTCCTTTCACCCCCCATTCACTGATGTGTTCATTTCTTTTTTCAGCTTAGAGCAGGACAGAAGTTCAATGAGAAAATTCATCCCATACTTCTTTACCAAGACTCAGAGATATAATATAATGCAATTCTCCCAGTGGGAAATCTTAACCCATTCTTAAACCTAAGGGAAAAAGACTTCATGAGACTTTAGCTGGTCATTTATACATTTTATATTTAACTGCTTCTGGTGAAAATAGAAGTTATCCTGAATATTAATTAAGTCATCTGTATTTAATTAATACTGCAACATTCCACAACGGAGTTTTCCTTTGTTTAGTGTGATGCTTTTTTCTCCTTACCCACACCCCTTTTTAAGTATTTGTGTATAGTGACTTTTCTCCCCTATATCTTTGGTTCCAAAATTTAGTTTCCTAACATGCAAGTGAACAGTATTATCCAGTAACCAATGAGATTTTCACTTGGGAGGACACAATTTTGATCAAAAGCATTTGTTAGGAGCTGAAGGATAAAAGTAAAGGGATCCAATCATATTAAAGTGTGCCCAGTAGTCTCTGAATTCTTCAAATCTTAATGAAAAGAAGCTTTATTTAGCTTTAGGAAGCAGCTAAAAAATTTAGTCTATTATATTTTGGTGATAAAATGTTTTGCTCCATTTTGTTTGCAAAGACCAAAATTAGATATGCCAGGAAACTGCCAAAACAATTTCATAATTATAAAGTAAAATTTGGCTTGTGATAGACATGAATGTTAAATTCTTTGTTAATCTTTATGATAATTCTGGGTCAAATGAACTTTGACCTTAATTTATTTCCATTGTAGATTCATGTAATGACCTTTCAGTCCTTGACATTTCTCGAATTTTCAGTGATATGGTGGTGTTGGGGAGGAAAAAATCTTCCAATGTCCTTCAAAGTTTCTTCTAACTGGTCTAAGAATTGAATTGACAAGAGACAGATCGACAGGAGAAAACCAAATTTAATTTTATACGTAGGAGAACTCCACATGCATAAGAGATTCAAAAACAGAAAAATAAAATGAGGTATATATGCCATTCTGAGCTAAAGAATGGGATAGGTTTCTGGGGCTTCAAAGGTGAAGAGGGCAATTCACAAACAATTCTTTCTTCGGTAAGAAAATGAGCAGATGTTTAGGAATTAGATGTTTGCCCTGTCATACAGCTGGGTCACTCAGATAAAATTTTTCTCTGGTAATAACTCTTACTCTGGGAAAGACACCCACTGAAGATTCTTCTAGGGATTTAAGGGAGGAACAAGTATTTCTCTTGAGTCTACAGGCTCTTGATTGCCTTCAGCCCAAAATAGTCTACATGCCAAAGTGGCACATTTTGGGAGAACTAGTTATGGACCCCTACAGTGACAATAGTTCATTTTTGCAGTCTTTTCTCAAGACAATATATATACAAATATATATTCTTATATATATATGAAGAATATATCAATATATCAATATATATTGAAGAATATATATGAATATATATGGAATAAGAATAAGATATTGAATAAGATTGAATAAGATTATTCAATAAGATTCTTATTGAATAAGTATATTGAAGAATATATATATGTATAGATATTCATTATAACATCTTATAAACCAAACCTTATTAATTGACATTTAAAAGTCTATAAAAATTGATAAAAGACAGACTGGGTTTTTCTTTATTTCAGCTTATATGCACCTCTTTTTTTCCTGATGATTTTTTTAAGTTAATGTCTTTATAGCGAATTTACTGATCCTGTATCCTGTTATTTATGTTGACTGTATAAAATTGAAGTGATTTCCCTCTCAAACTAAAATAAAACTTTAATGCACACTTCTTTAAGAGTATATGATATATCGTACCACAATTTTCATTTCTGGTGTCTTAGTTACTATCATACAAAGAGTTTTATTTAATGCACATTCATTCTTCTATTCCTCTATACCTAGTGTGCGAATGACAGAGATGGCGAAGT
Organism: Canis lupus familiaris; assembly: GCF_011100685.1. NCBI lineage: Eukaryota > Metazoa > Chordata > Mammalia > Carnivora > Canidae > Canis > Canis lupus. The sequence goes on from NC_049255.1 coordinate 28,367,338, forward strand.
AGAAATGAAATGAGTGGTGACTTGTTTTTCAACATCTTAGAATTAAAGGACTATTGATTCCTCTTGTTTATACTGCCGTTTTTAACATTTCATTTCACTGTTATATTTTACTAACATGTCATTTCAAAGTCATATATGTTTATTGAACATACACTGAGTGCCAAGTTACTGTGTGATAAGAAAACAAGTTCAGAAGTTCTTGATCTATCCAACAACACTCAAAAGTATTTCAGTCTGGAGGATTAGTTATATGGTCAATCTAGTTACAATAAGTCTCTTTGGGAGGCTATTTATGGTTGCTTTATGTTTACCTGTGACCATTTATTTTTCAAGTGTCTGCACCTAGTTTCTCTATAACACCGTGCAAGTTGGGATCCTTACGAATAGACAGGTTTCTGAAGTTCTTGCTTTTTTTTTTTTTTTTTTTTTTTTTTTTTTTTTATTTATGATAGGCACACAGTGAGAGAGAGAGAGGCAGAGACACAGGCAGAGGGAGAAGCAGGCTCCATGCACCGGGAGCCCGATGTGGGATTCGATCCCGGGTCTCCAGGATCGCGCCCTGGGCCAAAGGCAGGCGCCAAACCGCTGCGCCACCCAGAGATCCCCTCTGAAGTTCTTGCTGTTAGCTTGGTTCCCACTCCTTTGATGCACTTACTGAAAATGCTTGATTTCGAAGCACATACTGGCTCCCAGGCAGTTTCTCAGCATAATAATTAGTCAAATTTGGACAATAAATGGCCTCATTAGTTGCTCCTTTAAGCATTCACAATATAAACACCTATTTGTAGGATAGATTTCTTTCTGCTGCTAATACATTTGTGGTTGATAAAAGAGAGAGCTGTATTTTTGTTAACAATTAGCATTCGCTGCCCTTAAATAAATAAAGTGTTGGTGGCCTGAGGCTGAATGGCAACAGCCTTTGATATCATATGGATTACAAAGGCCATAGTACATACAGTCACTTCTCCCACCACGCAACTTCCTAGTGTAGGCAGAGGAATTCTTTTATTATGCAAATGCCCTATTTAAAGATAACATGTGTACAAAGGAAAGTAATGGAAGGTCATTTCTAAGACTGGACAGATGGATGAAAAATTCCAGAGTGCTTTGCCAAGCACCTGGCATTATATGAATGACAGCTGATGATTAGAATCACAAAGAAGAATTTATATTATCACAGGTGACAGTGTGACTAATTGAAGAGGTTGTTTATTACGGAATTGGTCAGTTTCCGTTCAGCCACTCTCAGGATCCGAGGGCTGCAGAAAATGAATACACAGCACACAGTGTTTTCTTAGGGGAACTAAATGAAGGTGGGAGGAAGAGGGGAGGAAGTCTTGCTGAGGGTGTAAAGACTCACAGCGGGCTTGAGTTCTGTGCTGCTGAGAAGATGCTCACAGCACAGTCGCGATGTTGCAGAGGAAATAAGAGATAACAGACCTTTAAGAGATTTTTATGTCATTTTCTAACAACACTAGACCACAGCTTCTTTTGGCAGTATAAAAATCGGTTATATTTGGGCCTCATTATGATATGTATCACTGTTTTCTAGATAATAGCATGCCATTAGGCATGTTGGCTGAATATTTTAAGAAGACAACAGAGCAGACTGTAACTATCTGTGCCTTGATCAGAATATTCAGAGATCTCACATCTTTCAAAGGGGGTTTGCCAAAGGCTTTCCCGTGCTGCACGCACTGCTGCTTTGCTTCTCCTTTATGCCTTATTGAATCTATTAGAAGACGAACACGTCACTCAGTCATCAGACTTCTTGCTGACAACACCTGTCAGTCTGTCATTCCACTTCGGAGAGAGATAGTGTAGGGTGTCATTTGGCAGAATCAAAAAGAAAATAGGAGGAAACAAATCCGAGACAATTATTCTCATAAAAGGGATGATACAACTATTAATATTTGAAAATAAATTCAAGGAACCACTTAGGAAGTAAAGATTAGAATGATTTTTGCCATAAATACCTATCAGTGGTATTAGAAATCATGTTGAAATTTCAAATACAGTCAAGAGATGTAAAAAACTATGAGAGTTTGGGTCGATAACTGAATATAAATCCTTTTCCAAAATCTATTTATATTGAAAGGCAAACATTCTCACATAAATTTTTTTGTAGGGCTAGACTATTAAATATTTGAGTGTGAAAACAAGTTTTAGAAAACTAATTGACTTCAGGAAAGCTTTGATAATTAATTTTACACAGCAATTTAAAGCTTACTAAGTAAAAGATATATCTAAGAATGATGATTTTTAAAACACTGTTTTAGAGATTCCTATTATTGGTTCTTTTTTTATTGGTTTATCTTTTATTCATTCAGTAAATAGTGACATCAATCTTGATATATCTTATTTTATAATATTGCCTATAAATAAGAAAGAAATTACTTTCTGAATGCTGTTGAGTTTCTCTTTATTGTTTTCTCAGTTACTTCCCTTAAAATCAAACCATTACATAATCAGAGTATTTTAATGCCAAGAAACACACTTTCACACAGATATCAAGTTATTGTGTTTCTTTGGGGTTTCTTTAATTTGTTTTATTGGTATAGTTAATTTACATGATTCTGTTTTACATAGGAGAAATCATTAGGGAATATTCATTTTTTTTCATACATGACAAAGGAGCTTCTCCTCTGTGAGTCATGGAAGAGTGACTCAAGTACACTGGAATTTTTCCCTTTCAGCCTGTGAGAAAGTTTTTTTGTTTGTTTGTTTTATTTTTAAATTTTCTAGTTTATTTGTCCTATTTTTCTTGAGTATAAAAGGTCAACCATGACCTCCACAAGGAAAAATGTAGATTAGAGAAAATGAAACCAAAACAACCTTTGAAATGTGCATTTTCTAAATGACTCTGTCTTTCTTAGAGAACTATTTCTATTAGCTATGCTTTTATTAATAATATTATACTTTAAAATGGATGACATATCTCCGTTAGATATATAATCATTGTGCAAAAGTCATTCCCATAATTCTGATTTTTTATAACAGCAGAAAATAGTGCCTGAGTGTATTAAAGTAAGTATTTATGCCTTTTGACCACAAATGACTGTTAATTTTATCTAAGTTTACATTAGGCTATGTTTCTGCAGTTTGGTATGACTTTCTGTGTATGTCTGTATATGGGTGATATTCATGTGTCTGTTTCTATAGCTCCTTTCAATCTGTTTATTTTTGTTGTTGAGGAATATTTTACAAGATAATAATTCTAATAATGACAAAAGTAGTTTTAAATTCATGTAAGGCATTAGGTTTCCCAATGTTGTTCTACATTATATCTCCGTTAAAATAGTACTATTCAAAATAAATGATTTCACTTATTTTCTGGGGAAAATGTTTCTAAATCCAAAGTTGCCCATTTATCCTCAAAGTAAAGCTTTGATGTCATTCTCAAAAATCATTACCACATTACCTTACATAAAATACCTTTTAGAAAGGAATGATGTTAATTGAAGAGGAAAAATAAAATTCTTCCTCAAAAATTTCTTAATCAGCAAATCAAAATGAGAATCATGGGAAAAGAGACTCAAGAGCTTGCCTTTAAAAAGTGCTCCAGCTAATTTTAATGTACACAAGTATTTGGCAATTACTGCTTTAAAGAATCTTTCCTATTATTTTTTTATGTAAACCTTACATCAATCTTTTTATAAAAGATTGTTTGTTTGTTTGTTTATTTATTTAAGAGAGAGAGAGCACGAGCATGAGTTGGGGAGGAGCAGATGGAGAGAGTGAGGGAGAAGCAGACACCCCATTGAGCTGGGAGCCCAACAGCGGCTGGATCCTAGCACCCTGGGATCATGGCCTTGAGCTGAAGGCAGATGCTTAACCCACTGAGTCACCCTAGCACCCCAAACATGCTTTTGAAGACAGCTAGTTCATTCAGAGATGGAATGCTATGCTCACATCTTCATTTAATCTCATTATTTTTCTTCTGGTTTCTGACTTTTCATTGTGTTCTATGTTCTCAAGTAATAATAGTAATGCTTTTTTTATGATGGTTTATCTAAAGTAACTTTTCTGAAAATAATCACTTTTCCTAAGTCCCTACAGGCACTCTTTTCTAGAAAAACATTTTTAAAAATTATTTATCTTTCTTTAGCTTCTACCTAGAGATTACTTGTGATTTTTCACAGCCAAAACTTTGGGCATACATGGCTCTTGAGACTCAGGTGGGTAGATGTCTTGCTGTGATTCAAGTGCTCACAGTAGCCTGAAGTTAAAACCCCAGAAGACTCCACTCTAGTCCATCGTTCTAGGCACCTACCCTGCTCGAGATCACCTCAGCTGCTTCCTGAAACTGTAGAAAGTCTCATAGTCATGTATCTCCCTCTACATCAATTATTTGCGGGTGACTTTTATGGGGTGCTTTGGAGATGATGAGGTAGGCACACTTAGAATAATATCTTGCAAAATATATATCTACAAGACCATCTACAAGTAATATTATAAAAAGTTGAAACTTACTATATAGCATAAAACCTTAGAGATACCAGGAGTTGGGTCAATCATTAATTTTCACACTGGAATTTTGCTCAAGAAGTTTATTTAACTTGTTGGAAAACCATAAAAGAGTGGACTACATAAGTAATTACTACTTTACAAATTATTGATATTTTTTACTTTAGGAGATACTGTTTAGAAATATTTATTCTAACAAGATGACTGCTGTTACCTTAGCAAAGGTCTAGGATAATTATGTTTAATACTTGATATAAAATGAACATAACATCTAGACTCTGATTACCCCAAATCATTTTAATTGCTTGACAGTGTACATATCTAAAGTAGACTTGATTTGATTTCCTTTGCAAAGAGGTTGAATTAACATGCAAAAGAGGTTAGAGTAAAAGAATTGGTAAAGAAAGTACAAAGGCAGTACATCTGAGGGTAGAAAAATTGCCACAAATTGTTCCATATTCTCAAAATCAGCTATTTTATGTATGTGTTAGTAGACAATATGTATTTTAAATTTAAATCCTTTTAGATATTCTAAATCCTATGACTAAGACTAGCTAGCCTCTTATAGCAGTAATGATTTTAGCAAGATCCCTTCATAATATCTTTCTATATTGTTTTGCTTATATAATTTTAACTAGTTCACAGAAAATAATTTGAATGTCATCTGTGTATAGAAAATATGCTAAATGTTGGAGACATGGAAATGTATGCGAAATACAGTCAAGCTCCAATGGATGGATAATCTAGTAAAGAAGACATGAGAACGATTAAATATGACAAAAGCAAAGTGCCTTAAATACTTGATTAAAAATAAAGCTAAACAGTATTGGAAAAAAATTAGGTAGATTTGATTTTTATTTCTACTTTCTTTAGTAACTTTGATCATGTTATTCACTCAGTGTGCAGGCAGCATATCGTGGGATTGATGTTGAAATTGGGATTTTAAAATAATTTAGGTTAGGAAATCTATTGCACATTTGACATAAAACATAAAATGGTTGAAATTGTGGCAAGAAAAATCAATGCATTCATTTTTCATTTGCAGGGAGATTTTGGCAAATAATAATTTAATTATTTGTGATTTTTATGACACTGGATGCATTTTTAGGTTCACCATTAAGCGTAAACTTCATCAAATTGATTCTGTCTTGGAGAAAACATAAAAACCAAGAAGAATTTATATATATATATATATATATATATATATATATATATCTATCTGTAAGTTACAGATAGATATATATAGATATATCTTTCAGAGCAAGAAGCAGAAAGAATGATAAGACTGTCAGAGAAAAAAATACGTGAATTGAAAGTGTCTTTCCTATACAACTTTGGAAGAAAACTAAGTATACAATAAGAAGGGAGAAGTTTGGGGGATCCCTGGGTGGCTCAGTGGTTGAGTGCCTGCCTTCGCCTCAGGGCCTGATCCTGGGGTCCCAGGATCGGGTCCCAGGATCGGGTCCCACATCGGACTCCCTGCATGGAGCCTGCTTCTCTCTCTGTCTGTGTCTCTGCCTCTTGCTCTCTCTCTGTGTCTCTCAGGAATAAATAAATAAAATCTTAAAAAAAAAAAAGAGGGGAGAAGTTAGTCATCATATATTTCAGGTCAAATAACTGTAGTAAAGCAGACTTTAAATTATGAGATCCACTTTTTTTAAGAAAAACATTATTTTAAACCCCCAAATTATGACAATAGGGTTGGACTTCACAGGTCATTTGACATGTGGTCAAAGCAAAACACATGCATTTGTCAATCATTTTTATCAGTTCTGACACCTTATTAAAAATTCAAAGACATGTTTTATAATATCAAAAGGAAAAATTACAAAGTATATATTCTCTAATAGCTATTGGACCTAGCTCTAAACTAAAACATCTTCAGGGATGCCCAGGTGGCTCAGCGGTTTAGCACCACCTTTGTATTCCTGAAGACCCTGGATTGACCCATGTCAGGCTCCCTGCAGGGAGCCTGCTTCTCCCTCGGCCTGTCTCTCTCTCTCTCTCTCTCTGTCTCTCATGAATAAATAAAATCTTAAAAAAAAAAAGAAAGAAAACCCACAAAAAACAACAACAAAAAAAACCCTCTTCTTCAAACCACCATAACCTAAGAAGTAGATCTTTGGGTTGAGAGTTCTTCCCTGCAAAAAATGCATCAGATCATCTACATTAGAAATGGTTTTAAATGTTTATCTGGAAATCCACTAAGACTAGATATTGATAGGTATTAGGTAGAAATTCTCCCTTACTTCTAATGGCTTAATATAAGGAACTATTATAAAGGGAATTTATTCTTAGTACTAAACTCAATATAAATCAGATTATGACAATTTTAAAAGCCTCTATGTACCCTGCACTCTTCATCAGACATTGTTTAATATAGCTTCATGGAATAGGTAGTGAAGAGGGGACCTGTGATCTTCAGGCTATCGAAAAGAGTGACGTGAATTCATTCTGACAGTACCAAACTTCTTGCTATCAAGTAAGTTAAGACTCATTGTGAGGCCCCTAATAGATAAAGAGTAATATGTTATACAATGAAGAAACAAGTAAGAAAAAAACACATCAAACTATGTGGTCCTGAGAAGATTGATGTTGGAAATCTGAACCAACGGCAAATTCCTTGTTTACACCAACATATATATTCCACTATTTCTGACCTGTGGGCTTTACAGCATGAAGTGTCTTCTGCTTTTATTGGTCTATCAATAGCCCCCTTTCCAATGGGATAATGCTTAATTGTTCCTATGACTCAGCTCACATAACTCCCAGGAAACCCCTCCTTCCGTGCCTTCTTCTCCTGCTCTGTCTTTTGGTTCCTGGAGTCTCTTGTCCTGGACTCTCAGTAATGTGGAGGCAGAGATTTTGCTTCTTGTCTTACTATGCTGAGTATCTAGCCCAGCACTTGGCACCCAGTTGATGTTCAAACAGTGGCTATGGAAGCAAGGAATGAATGAAAACATGAAGGATGCTTTCTTGGTTTGCATTCTGGGCATGTGACACCATTTCAATCCTTCTAGGGCAGAGAAGAACTTGAGATGATTGAGGGAAACTCAAAGTACATGTCATACTTCTGCACAATACACAAGTCTTTCTGTTCCAGCTTATTTTTTTCCTTTAAATCCACTTTACAGCTTCAGATTTCCATTTTGCCAATTTGAATGAGAAGAGGAGGAGGGCAGATGTGGGTGACATTGTCAGGAAAAGCTGCCACTCGCCTTGATAGAATCGTATCCAGAGGCAAGACAGGAGACGTGAGACAGGCACATCTTTTTTCTTATTTTTCAAGTGTATGGTTATGTTTTTTTCATATTTTTGTGTTAGAAGCTTCAGAAGGGCAGATACTTTTTTGCTTGCAGTAGTTGGGGTCAGAGTAAAGAGGGATTCAAAACTAATCAATAATAGCATATAAGCATGGGCATGTTGGAAATGGCTTGCATTTTATGTTTTTTTGCTTTATGACCTGAGAATAGTCAGGCATTCAGTATGTTGTATTGTCAGTTCTTTTGAATAGAAATGCATTAAATTGAAGCATGGGTTTTCTCCCCCACCTTGTACAAATTGCATCAGAAATATATTTGAAAATGTGTGTCTGAGTGTGTGTGTGTGTGTTTATGTAGAGAGGGAAAAGGGGAGTTTCTAAAAGGAAAATCTGGCTACCAAAAAAAAAAAAAAAAGATCAATTATTTGGTCAAAGTCTTTAGCAGTTCTACAGACCTGCATGCCCTCCAAAATGCAACTGATGAACCCAAAGAATAGGGAAAAGAAAAAAGGAGAGTGGTTGATGGTCATAAAGGGACATGATTTTCATTCATTAAAACATTGAGCTGCCACCAGACCTCGTTATGGATTTCAAGGGCCCCTTGTCAATTAGTGACCTGAAGTTAATGTGACCTTCAGAGTGTTGAGTGATTTGTAGTCTGTACCATGTGGCATGTCTACTGGAAGATCACACAATGGTGCTTGTGCTTCAGCAAAGTGATTAAGCCATTAATGGTTTTTGTTGTTTTCTTTCAAGACTGGTAGTCTGTGTATCTTGTAGTTGTGGGCAATGCTCCTAAAATATCCATTCTCACAACCTCACCCACTCAAAGGAGTGAAAGAGAAGGATGGTAGAAAGAGAGGGGAAAGTGGAGTGGGGTAAGGAGCATGTCTGTATGAAGTGAGAATGTTACCAGCATTGCCTCAGGGTTCTTGTATATCACTGACATTGCCACTCTAGACACAGCATGTACTATAGACATCCAACTAGATGAGAGAAAACAGCTGAACACAATGGAAAGCCATTTTGTAATGAAGCACGGTAATACCCAGAGGCCCAGTGGACGTGACAGGGACAGTAGATGTCACTAAACTTAATTCATGGGTTGATATCCTGAGATATTTAGCAGAAGAACTTAATACAGCACATTCCATATATTTAATTGTTAGGAGGAAACTCAACAGAATACATCAAGAGCATTTATATTCTGTAAGTTAAACTCTACATAAACTACATGTATAAGTTAAATATACATTTATTAAAACGATGTTGAAACTGAAGTAATAGTTTTTGACCATTACATGAAGAACAAAGAGCATATTTTCCTGTTTGATTGCTGTGGTTGTTGAAAGCTGGTGGTTGAAAGTATGGTTTTAACAGATGTAAAAATTAAAAAGAAAGCTACCTGCCGGGAGGCCTGGGTGGCTCAGTGGTTGAGCCTCTGCCTTTGGCTCAGGGCATGATCCCGGAGTTCTGGGAAAGGGGATCAAGTCCCACACTGGAGGAAGCCTACTTCTGCCTCTGCCTATGTCTCTGCCTCTCTCTGTATTTCTCATGAATAAATAAATAAAATCCTTGATAGATAGATAAATAGATAGATAGATAGATAGATGATAGATAGATAGATGATAGATAGATAAAAAGAAAGCTACATCCCACCTACAACCTACATTAGCTATTTGATCTTGGAAAATTTGCTTTACCGATCTGAGCTGTTGTGAGGATTGAATAAGATAAATTTTCTAAACAGTCAAGTGATAGACATATAATTGTGGTCAATTAAAATAATTAATTATAAAAACGCTACCTGCTAAATCTTTAAACAAAAGATTAAAATTTGATACCATTTTATTACCATATTTTAGAGGAGATTAATACTAGGAATAATCCTCCTGAGTCCTACCATATCCTCTGACAACTTTCAATGAAAAGAGCAGAATTAGATATAGGGCCAAGCTATTTAGAAACTCAACAAGGGTGCCTGGGTGGCTCAATAGGTTAAGTGGCTGCCTTTGGCTGCCTTTGGCTCAGGTCATGATCCCAGAGTCTAGGATTGAACCTGCAACGGGCTCCATGCCTCAGTGCGGAGTCTGGTTCTTCCTCTACTCCTGCCCCACCCTCGCTGTGTTCTCTCTCTCTCTTTCTTTCTCTCTTGCTCACTCTCTCTCAGATAAGTAAAAATCTTTTTTAAAAAGAAACTCAACAGGTATTGTTTATTTCTTGATGTACCAAAGTTAACAAAAATACCCTCAAGAATATTTCTCTATATGATGACTCCTCCAAGGACTGTGTTTAAAGTAAAGAAATGATATTTTGAGGAGTTTCAATATTACAAAATTTATATAGAAAAAAAGATCAAGACAGTATATTTTTTGGGTAGAATAATTTAATACACATCTAACCTTTATATGATCTTATCATTATTTTACTGAGCCTTTGGGTATATTTTAGCAATATATTTGGACACTAATTGTTCTTAATTATCTATGAATCATCAGATCCACTGACCCCTAAATTGGGCTCTCCTGGAATTCTAAGTGATTTCACATTCCCTTTAGAATAGTGTCTCTATTTTTGTAACTGCTTTTCTTTCATCATGATTGAGGTCGTATGAAAAATATATTTTTGGCGGGTTTATTGAGAGATGTTTTTCCATTCCAGATAGTTGACTGTTCTTTGTTTCATGGTTTATATTAGTGACTACACTTTAGAAATATAGTCTAGATCCTTTTTTTTTTTTGTAAAGTTTTCCCACCTATACATTATTAATGTGAAGAATTATAATACCAAGTCAATGGCGATCCTGTGTGCCGTTAGGATCACAGCAGTGTTAGCATGACAGGTATGATGAAACCTCTTGGCAGTCCCATGAGGCAGCTTTTGAAAGCTGTCAGGCCAGATGCAGGAAACCAATTCGTTTGCTGTACGGAATTCCTTGCCATCGCTGACTGTGCACTGGCACTGGCCTTTCCTCCTGGGTATGTTTTGAGCATTGCTGCCATTTAAATTCTTACAATAGAATGGATCAGTTCCAAGTGGCATGATTGGTACAGGCAGTACAAGTTTATTAGAGAGGCCGGGGCTTGCCCTTGGTCATGAAAGAACTAAAGAACTATTACTTAAGTCTTAATCTTTATTGTTGTGTGAAAGAATGAGGTCTATAGCATCCATTTTAAGCTGATAGTACTGCAACAACCACAGGCGGAGTGCAGCAGCATGCAGCATACAGAATGCATGATTTCAACCACCCAAATGAAGCTGAACATGAAGCTGCTCACAAAATGAAATAAAGCCAGATATCTATTTTTATTAAAATGTTCATATTTGAGCAGTTTAATATTGGAAGTATTGTATATATTTGATATATCTCTATTATATGAAAATGATCATGTATCTTGCTAAAGCTAAATAAAGTCTATATTGAGATGCTTTCTTTTGGCACAAGATGGCACTTTAACTTCAGAGATCCAATGTGATCTCAATGAGCTTTCTCATTGCAAATGGAGAGCATGTGGTAGTCCATGCTCTGAAAGCAGAAACCAGAGCTAGAAAGAGGCAAAGAAAAGCAGAGAATGGCTTTGCCCTAGAGAAGGTGTTTACAGTATGATGTAAGCAAGGGGGCAGAGGGGGAAGGGAGCCCGGCAGGACAATTGGTGCAAAATCTTTTGTTTAATGAGTTTGAAAATTGAAAGGTAAGTTAATGTTCTTTTACATGTGAACAAAGAACATTTCTGGAAATATTTTTCACTTTAAAACTCATCTAGTCTCCATCAATATCTTTTTCTTAAAGCATGTCTAAGATACTCTATTGAAAATAAGTTTTTAAAAATTCAGTGATGCTGTTTGTATTATGTATTAAATAGGGCTGATCTGTTACTTATAATCCTACCCTTGCCACTACTGCTGTCGCTGCTCTTGGATATGCATGTGTGTATTTTCTTTTTATAAGGAGTGACAATTTTGCTCCCTAGCTGATTCCTCTGGGAGTTGACTGTTCTCGTTTACATGTGTGTAATGTTTCTGTATCAATGAGCCCTATTACCAGATATCTCCATTTTCTAGAGCTATTTAGGCATCCTCTTGGGACGGAGCATAGAGTGGTGCTGAGTTTAAGAACATGAGCTTGTCAGAGTCATTCTTGCCCTCCTCACTTTCATAGTTAGCTGAAAGCGTTGTTCGCTCATGGCATTCCTTGTTCCTCATTTTTTTGAACAATTTCAGACACGATACTTAAAATCTTTGGGACAAACTTGTTCTGTTCCTATGTCCAGTAGTATCCAGTATAAAGAAGGAAATGGTAGGGTGAAATAGGTTTAAAAACCTAGCATAATTGTTGGTTTTGTTTTGTTTTTTATATAAAATGTATACATATTTTGCCTCATTGTTTTTAAGAAATACAAAAACCAAAAGTGTGGTAGAGTCACAGATGAGAATTATTTGTGGGCATGTAATAACCAGCATAGGATGATACCATCTTTTATTTATGAAGTAGGTAAAGGTTTACTGAGCATTTTCATCTGTATCCTTTCCTTTTTTTTTAAGCTTTACACCTACAGTTATTACTCCTTAATCGAAACATTTGAATTCACTCTTGCAAATTTAAGCAGAAAGTGGCTTCTGTCATGGTATTTGATATCTTACGCACCCCCTGGTTCTGGGGAATCCAGGCTCGGATTCTAGGACAAAGTCCTCAGTAACAGAGTTCCCCAGACCTCATGACTTAATTAACGGTCCTGAGGGGCTCAGGGCTGAGCCTTCTGTGAGCACATGGAGCTACTCCAGAAAAGGCAGATACCTTTCCCACCCTGCTTGCAGGAGACAGTTCTTTCACACAGGTATCACCTCATATTTGTCCCTCTCACATCATCATTTCAGAAAGTCAGGTGACATTGGTAAAACTTCATCCACATAACTGTACCCTGGTGGCAAGGGAATATGGGAAATGTAGTATTTGTTTTTTTTTTTTTTTGTTTTGTTTTTCCTCTCTGTTGAAAAAAGAAGGATGTATAATCTAGGAACTGCCACAATATAGAGAGATGGTTCAAAGGTTTTGGGCAGATGGTGAACTCTAGGTGGTTTAATAAAATACTTTTATTATTCTGTTGTTTCAGAAGAAAATAATTGAAACTGAGACATTTTGAAGTTCAATTCTTTTATTTATTTATTTAATTTTTTAAAAAAGATTTTATTTATTTATTCATGAGACACAGAGAGAGAGAAAGGCAGAGACACAGGTAGAGGGAGAAGCAGGCTCCATGCAGGGAGCCTGACGTGGGACTCGATACCGGGTCTCCAGGATCAGGTCCTGGACCAAATGCAGCGCTAAACTGCTGAGCTACCGGGGCTGCCCTAGGTTCAATTCTTTTAAAGAACACCGGATCAGCCCTGCAATTGTTAATATACTCAAATTATAATATTTTAATATTTAAATTATCAGCATTATTAAGATCTCTTGGGAAAATGTCAGCACTGAGGTTATCTCTATATATTAGGAATATTCACTTTAAAATGTGAAAACTCAGTTTCATTTTAGTAGAGATGTGCTCATTATGTATCCCTAAGGCTAGAAGAATTTATGGCACAAAGGCAAGATCAGTTGGCTCTGGCTCCAGCAAAAAAAGTAATAAAAAAAAAAAAAATCAAGCTTCTTGCCAAAATACTGGCCTTGATGTTTCAGGACAAAAAAAAAAAAAAAAAAAAAAAAAAAAAAAAAGCTTTTTAAGAAAAACTAATTATTTGATAGTAGATCTTGTATGGAGAAAAAACAATAGCTTAAAGTATGACAAATTCATAACTCAAACACTGTCTAGTGTTACTTCTAAATTTTGGATGATGTATCTAAATCTTAAAGTTATTATAATCATCTTTCATGATTTCTTTTATACCCTGTACAATGATGCTCACTCTTGTCTCCCACCCCCCGACCCCCACTTCCTGGCCTTTGTGAAGGTATGTGTTTTCTGTTGCATTACTTTATCATTTGCCAGTGCTGTTTTTCATGGCCATATAAAGAGTACCCAGGGGGTTAGGGGCGCGGTGCCTGGGTGGCTCAGTCTGTTAAGTGTCTGCCTTCAGCTCAGGTCATAATCTCAGGGTCCTGGGATCCAGTCCTGCATTGGGCTCCCCACTCAGCAGAGTCTGCTTCTCTGTCTGCCCCTCTCCCCTGCTCCTGTTCTCTCTCTCTTGCTCTCTCTCTCTCTCAAACAAATAAAATCTCAAAAAAAAAAAAAAAATCATGGGAGTTACTCCTTTGATGTGGTCAGTCATCATGGCTTCATTAAATTATAAAACTCTATGGAGTATATGGCATGATCTTTTGTAGACACCTCTACCTCTGTTTAGTTCCAAAAGACTGAAGTTTTGTCATTGATGAGGACCCAATGCAACAAATTTATGCAAAAAAAAAAAAAAAAAAAACTGATTCAAGAAACTGGGGAGGATGCGAGAATAGTGCAGAATAGGTAAACGAGCCTCAAGGATTGGAACAAGGGTCTCAATGCACCAAAAATCTTCTTTTCTATCTCCACTCAGATTAATTGTGTGTAGTTTCTATGTGCAAGGCAGAGACATTGACAATTGGCAGTTCTAGGCTCATACCATTCCAGTAAGTTCTCTCTGAGGGAAAAAATATCTTACTCCTGAAAAGCAGATTACCAACTGTAGAGGGCCATTTTTGGGTTACTTGCAGCCTGAGGCATGAGAATTTTCAGGGTCTGTGTTAGGTGACGGTTGCTGCAGCCTGGGGAAACGAATACTATGACATCCCCACTAGGACCATAAAAAACGAAGGAAGTCTTTCCCAAAAGAAAGTTCTACTGTTTAGAGCACAAGCAGGATGAGACCACTGCAAAGTTAGCCAACATTCTTCCCTATACTCTCATCTTATTCAGTAGACTGAGGAGTCTCCTCATGTCCTCACTACGTGCTTCAAAGTCTAGCAAGGGGCACCTGGGTGGCTCAGTGGTTGAGCACCTGTCTTTGGCTCAGGTCATGATCCCAGGGTATTGGGATCGAGTCCTGCATCAGGCTCTCCACAGGAAGCCTGCTTCTCCCTCTGCCTATGTCTCTGCCTCTCTCTGTGTGTCTCTCATGAATAAATACAAAAAATATTAAAAACAACAACAACAAAGTCTCTAGCAAATTCCAACTTTCACCAGCTGAGGACAGCAAGTAACATAATCAATATAATGCATATTTCAATGGCTTCAAGCGTCTGTCAGCTCAGCAAGTAGTTTATTTTTTTTTTCCTCATATTTTTTTGGGGAAGAGTTTATAAAGGGCAGAGAGGAGCCACATGGGTCATGGTAATTGAATACCCATTAGGTGAAGAAAAAAAAATCAGAAGTGGTGAGTATTATTTCTGTTGCTGCATTTCTTTAGTGCCTAAATTAGACATTTTATCATTCCCTTTGCCACAAACACACAATTACATCAGGCCTCTTCTTTATGCTTCTAGAGCACTGCTTTCATGATGTAAACAAAGATGGAGAAAAGTTAAACTTCCTTAGGACTTGTTATATCTAGCACCTTCCCCTACCACCTATGTAAGGTTTATTAAAGTAAGCATTGGATAAAACGAAGGCCTCAAAATGAAGTTTAAAGAATAGATAAGTCACTGTATTTTCTCTCTTACCTTTGGTGGTGTGAGAGACTTCCCATGAATGTATCTTATTAGGTCTGATGTCCTATAAGTGCAGAAATGGTCGAAGAAAATTTTCTTGGACTCATCTTAAATGCCTAGATGTTATAGGGTGACCTTAAAACTTTATTTAGGAATATCTTAAAGAGCAATGTCTGAGTGCTTTCTGAGATGAGCAGAAAACACCCATAAGTCAGCATAATGAAGATCTATATGGTGTTAGTGCTGATGTTTGACCTGGAGATTGTAGGCGGTCCTAGGTTATTTAAGAGGTAAAGCCTCTGGATTTAACCTGTGGAATTTTGTTCAGGAGTGGAGATGAGGAAAAAAGCCTAAAAACTCCGCATTCAAATTTACTAGGCACATAATCTTCTCAATCCATATCCTCATAAACCATTCAGACACATGTCCTAGACTCAAGATATTCCAAGGCATCCAGTGGTTGGCTAACATTTCACAAATACTGTTTGGATCATTGATTGAATCTAAGATATCTAGTCATTTCTGTTCACAAGAGGAAATCCATACAAGATGCACTGGCAATAATTAATGGGGCACATCTCAAGGTTCAGTATTTTCTGTGATTATTTTATTCCTTCACAACCTGGTATATAATCTTATAGTAACATTTATAACATTCTTATGTTCCTTCCCTGTATGTTCTTATTTATCACTAGCTAATAACATACATTTAAAAAACATTTTTATGAAGGTAGTACATGTACATACTTTCAAAGTCAGTAATGTATTTAGAGTTAACATGAAAAGTCATAGGCTTATGTTAAAAACCTAAGAGAAAGCTATTATGCCTTTTTTTAACCAGTGAATCATTATCATTATTATAACATCTGGGTCACAGATTAGTAGGGTTTTTAGTACATTAATGATTTAATATTTAGTTGTTTTTTTTTTTTTTTTTAATCAAAATAAGATCATTGGCATACTCCGAGTCAATGATAGTGAGTTCTTTGTGCCTCTTTGTATTCTTTGGATGGCAGCTACCACCTATGTAGTTCCTTAAGTAGGCCGAAGTGGAAACATCTTTAAGTGACTGTCAAAATGAGTTGGAATAATCATTTGGACTTTTCAAAAACATTCTGGTTCTTTCTCTTCTAGAGGCACGGGAGGAATGTCAGTTTCCGTGCTCCTTAGTATATACACGAAGACATGAGATTTGTTTTGATAATAAAAGGTGAAGGTAAGTGATAAATGTGAGTTTCAAGTGATGGTATTAAGAACTTGATTGAGCTTAACTTACAGAATTGTTTAAGTTAAAATGAACTTTATTAGAGAAACAGTGATTTTAGATAACCAATCAGTATGGAGTAAACAGAAAAGATTCAATTATGAGTAAGAGAGAATAGACTTTTTATCTATTTTTTTAATCTGAGTATAGCAGACACATAATGCTGCATTAGTTTCAGATGAATTCATGCTGAATTCACCAACATGGTGATTCAACATTTCTATACATTATGCTACGTTCACCACAAGTGTAGCTGCTGTCTGTCATCATACAATGCTATCCCTATGCTGTGTCTTAGTTTCTTGTGACTTATTCATTCCATAACTAAAGGCTGTATCTCCTACTCCTATTCACTCATTTTGTACATCTCCCCACCTTCTTTCCCTGTTAGCCATCAGTTTGTTCTCCATATTTATGGGTCTGATTCTACTTTTTGTTTATTCATTTGTTTTGTTTTTTGGATCCCCCATGTAAGTGAAATCATATGGTATTTATCTTTCTCAGTTTGACTTATTTCACTTAGCATCATATTTTCTAGGTCCATCCAAGTTGTTGTAAATGGAAAAATCTAATCCTTCTTTATGGTTGCTTGATATTATAATATATGATATAATGCAATATAATTTAAAATAATATGTATGTATACGCATACACATATACACTCCACATCTTCCTTATCCATTCATCTATCCATGGACACTTAAGTTATTCTTATATCTTGGCTATTATAAATAGGGCTGTAAAAAATATAGGGATGCATATATCTTTTCAAACTAGTGCTTTTGTTTTCTTTGATCAAATAACCAGTAACGAAATTATTGGATCATATGGTATGTCTATTTTTAATTTTTTAAGGAACTTCCATATTGTTTTCCACAATGGCTACACCAATTTACATTCCCACCAATAGTACATAAGAGTTCTTTTTTTTTTTTTTTAACTTATCCTCTCCAGCACTTGTTTCTTGTCTTCTTGATTTTAACCATTCTAAGAGGTGTGAGGTAGTAATCTCGTTGTGGTTTGGATTTTCATTTCCCTAATGATTAGTGAGATTGAGCATCTTTTCAGGCAGCTGTTGGTCATCCGTATGTCCTCTTTGGAAAAATATCTGTTTTCCAGTTCTCTGCCCAGTTTTTAATCAGAATATTTGTTTTTTGGTGTTGACTTATATAATTCTTTATATATTCTGGTTATTAACCCTTTATTGACACATCATTTGCAAACAGACACAGCTGGTATTTATTGAACTCATAATCACAATTTGAAATGACAAGTGGGCTTTATGTTATTTTGTTTTTCTCAGAGACTTAAGCTATACTAAGCTCACAATAGCTTCTTCACAGCAGTGCTTATGAATCATGTACCTTTTAAGAATACTTAAAATTGTTGCTAATTACAGATGACCACTTCATTATTTATAATATTTATGTTATCCATCACTGATAAAAGCCTGGTCTCTCACTGTAATTCCTTATATTTATAGTTTGATTTTAAGAGGGTTTTTTTTTTCTTTGTGTGTGTGTGTGTGTGTGTGTGTGTCTTTTGTTGTAGTTCAGCTTCTTTTCACTAAAATGTAAAAAGGAACACATCTCTTATTCAGGATTCTTCTTCAATTTTTATGGCCTTCTATCTTCAATAAGGAAACTATTTTCGGGATCCCTGGGTGGCGCAGTGGTTTGGCACCTGCCTTTGGCCCAGGGCGCGATCCTGGAGACCCGGGATCGAATCCCACATCGGGCTCCCGGTGCATGGAGCCTGCTTCTCCCTCTGCCTCTCTCTCTCTCTCTCTCTCTCTGTGACTATCATAAATAAATAAAAATTAAAAAAAAAAGAAAACTATTTTCAGTTCAACTTCAAGCAAAGGCAATTTCTATTATATCTTTTCCTTAAGCTCTCTCCTGATGATTCTTTACAAATAAATAATGTGTTGTCACACAATATATTCTTTTATAAAGAAATCTAGTGACATTCAATCTACTTATTTTCAATTCCCATGATGGAATATTTAAGGAAAGATTTTCATAAGATACATTAACTTAACTGGGTGTAGGTATGGGGGAAAAAAAACTCTTCATAATTCCAGGAATTTTCAAAATGACTTTTTGCTCAATATGTATTTATAATATTTGTTCTTCCCATGTTGATTTCATGTCCCTGATCAGACAAACTTAGAACTCTACAATCTATTTCCATCCAGTATATATACTACGTACTATATATAGCATATCTATACTGTAACTATATCTCTGTATATATAGTCTGCTTCTCTGTAGCATATAAGAATTACATTTCTTTACTTTTCCAAGGCTGCTTGACAAAATTTCTTTTCTAATTCTGCTGGACACTTTCCTTTTGTCTCCCTAACAATAAAGTTACAGACAGCTTGGAAGTTGGGGCACAGTTTTAGCTGTTCATTTTTATAACTTGATGTGGTTGTCAAGAAGCTAAGGGAAAGATCTTAGAGCAGAATTGTAAAATGCTTTTGGGAGTAATTAAAGACTGACCCTCTGTAACATGTTTTGTTGGATGGTTCTTAAGACCACCCCCAGGTTTCATGATTCATAGGAGGACTCATAGTATCTAGTCAAACTTTTGTCTAAAATGTATGGTAGTGAAAGATACGAATCAAAATTAGTACAAAGAAAAGGCACATAGGTCAAAGTCCATTGCAAACTGGGCACAAGCTTCCAAGAGTCTTGTCATAATGGCGTTTCACAAGCTGGGCTTAATTCCCCCAGCAACAAGTTGTGACAACAAGTCTCGTGTCTTCTGCCAGAGAAGCTCATTAGAGATCAAATGCCAAGTGTTTACTGGGTCATGCAGCCACTTTGGCCTATCACAAACCAAAATTCCAGACTCCCAGCAGTGAAGTGAAGTCCCATTGTGAATCATATAATTTGTACAGTTTACACACTGAGGTACTCTTATCATTCACAGAACATTTCATATCAGCGTGGGTGCCTGTTTATCAGTCAAGTTCCCAGATGTAAGCTGAGAGCCAACCCTTGTGGCTGGCCTATATTTTTTCTGTACACACAGAAAAAATTTTCTGTACTTTTCCCTACTTGTAACTCCATTGATTTTTTTCCTTTATATTTAAACCTATGTATTTGTCCTAAATTCTGATTATCACCATCAACATTTTTTAAAAATATTTTATTTATTTATTCATGAGCAACAGAGAGAGAGAGACAGAGACACAGGCCGAGGGAGAAGCAGGCTCCATTCAGGGAGCCTGACATGGGACTCGATCCCGGGTCTCCAGGATCACGCCCTGGGCTGAGGCGGCACTAAACCGCTGAGCCACCCGGGCTGCCCCATTTTTTTTTTTTTTTTATTCCTAAATGATACCTTCTGGGTACAAGGTTTGTTTTCGGGTAACAAAAAAAGTGTTTTGGAATTAGTGGTGATGACTGCATGACTTTGGAAATATACTAAAAACTGCTGAGATCTGTACCTTAAGAGCATGCATTTTATGGTTTGTGAATTATCTTAAACATTTCCTAAAGAAACCATCGCTTTCAAATCTATTTGAAAAGTTTCCCGTTTTTTTGTTTTTTTTTAATTCATGAGAGACACACAGAGAGAGGCAGAGACACAGGCAGAGGGGGAAGCAGGTTCCCTGCGGGGAGCCTGATCTGGGACTCGATAGCAGGACCTGGAAATCACGACCTGAGCTGAAGGCAGATGCTCAACTTGAGCCACCCATGTGCGCCTGTTTGTTGGCTTTAACAGTGCTTTTCTTATAACAGTATCATTATACTTTAGTTCCCCTGGTTCCAGACTAAATGTTTTCTAGTCCAAAATGTTTCAGAGAGAGAAGTATTCATAAAACCTTGACAATCGTAGTATCTTATTTTTGGCTTCTTTTAGACTTCGCAAACAGTTTATTAACATTATTTAACTGAATCCCCTACAACCACTCTTTCTGTTTAGGAGGCAATTGCAAGACCAAAGCACTTAATACTCTTACCTATTAATGTAACAGTTTGTTCATAGAGCATGAATAGAAACTTGTCATTTAGAAAGGTCTTCAAAGTCTGATGTCAAGATAGGTCTCCAGCTTTGTGCAGATTTAGTGAATTTCTTTGAAAAAGCAGTTTAGAGGGATCCCTGGGTGGCGCAGCGGTTTGGCGCCTGCCTTTGGCCCAGGGCGCGATCCTGGAGACCCGGGATCGAATCCCACATCAGGCTCCCGGTGCATGGAGCCTGCTTCTCCCTCTGCCTGTGTCTCTGCCTCTCTCTCTCTCTCTCTGTGACTATCATAAATAAAATGAAAATTTAAAAAAAAAAAAAAAAAAAAAAAAAAAAAAAAAAAAAAAAAAAGCAGTTTAGAGTTCTCCCAGTTGGGTACAAGAACAGGTTAGCCAAGCTGCTGAAAATGACACAGCACACTCTGCCCGTCTGGCTATTGGCTGCTGCATAATAAACAACCCCAAAATTTATTGTCTTACAATAACACCCCTGTGATGACATCTCATATTTTTTGTAGGTCAGACATTTGGGAAGGGCTTGACTGGGTGATACCTCTGCTCCACATGGCAAAGAAGAATAAACTTGGTCTATTCAGCTGTCAGATGAACTGGTTTGGAAGGTCCCTGGCAGTTTCATTTAAAAGCCTGGTATCTTGGAGGGACTGGGTTCAAATGAGCTCTTCTCTCTTTCTGTGTAGACGTCTCCATCACGGCAGTCAGACATTTTACACAGTGGCTTTAAGCTCCCAAAGAACAAAACAGAAGCTGTCAGGTCTCTTAATGGCTGGGCCAAGGGTCACCTAGTGTTATTTGGGTTAGTCTCTCTGTCAAAAGAGTCCCAGCCAGCCTACCTTCAAGAGAAAAGGATGGCCACTCTGCTGTAATGCGGAGTGTCAGAGAATATGTGGTCGTGTGAAAACAGTCACGATGATTCACACATGATTTTGTGACTTTGATTATGCTTACCTTAGGGATAGGATCTCAATGTTGCCTTCTAGATCCTTAGGTATTCAGCAGCAGCCTGAGACTTGAGAGCCTAGGACTTTTCTAGTATATCCTTGGTCAGTAGCAGGGCAAAACCACATAAACTGGCTAACAAATCCCCCTCCACAGTTGCTAAAATAAAGTTTTCAGATTCCGTACTGCTACCTTTCATGGTTTCCCCCAAACTGTCCTTTCAGGCATGCCAAACTGGAGGCGAAAATTTAGAGTGAACAATTCAGTAAATTTTTTCTTATACCTGGGTTAAAAATTAAGGATTTATCAAAGGTCAGGATCATATTGCATGAAGGAGCTACTCTCTCTGCTGTGTGTGAGGGACTCATTTAGCATATGACCTCTTTGCAGCCTTAGATTAGACGAAATAAAGGATGGATATATTTTATTTAAAAAATGTATTGTTTTTTAAAGATTTATTTATTTATTTATAGAGAACAAGAGCGAGAGAGCACAAGCAGGAGGGGCAGAGGGAGAAGGAGAATCTCAAGCAGACTCCATGCTGAGCATGGAGCCTGACACAGGGCTCCATCTCAGGACATGAGACCATGACCTGTGCTGAAACCGAGAGCTGGATGCTTAACTGACTTTGCTACCCATGCACTCCAAGGATGAATGTATTTTAAAGGCATGAGGAGAGTGAAGTACAGATTTAGAATCCATGGAAATGAGAATTTCAGGTTAAAAAGAAAAGAAATGAGTAGGAGGTAAGTTCTGTGGTATCCAGGACAAGGCATTTGTCTAGGAAATTGTTGTGAAAGAACAGTATCACAAAGAAAGGCAAATTTCATTTACTTTACGCTTTTAACTATGACATTCTCTGGCTGCGGTCTGAAGTAAAATACTATGACTTAGTTCAAATATTTACATTCTCCAACCTTTCATGCTTAGTAAATGGGGTATGATCTTTACTTATGCCCTATTTTAGGAGTTTTAAAGGCCTCAGAATCAGTGAATATCCTTGAGTTATTGAAGTAACTGGTTTTTTACTATAAAATGTTCTGTGTATCATTTAAATACTAACCAGTATTGACTTTTTAAAAAATATCTTATTTATTTATCTGAAAGAGAGAGAGAGAGAGAGAGAGAGAGCATTAGCTGAGGTGGGGGATGGAGAGATAGAGGGAGAGGGAGACGCAGACTCCCCACTAAGCAGGGAGCCTGACCCAGGGCTCGATCCCAGGACCCTGAGATCATGACCTAAGCCTAAAGCAGATGCTAAACCAACTGAGACACCCAGGTGCTGCCCCTGCCCCCCAGTATTGACATTTTCTATTATTTATTTACTATATATTGAGACTTTACTAGGTTCAAGGCCCTGTAAAATTAAGTTTACTGGAAATTGACAGTGACTATAACTTAGTCACATAAATCACTATCTTTGCTTTCTTTAACTTTCTATATTTATTGTAATTTTAGAATGGAACTGGGCTTTAAAAAACTCTTTGACCTTCTTCAAGAAGTTTCTTCTTCATTAGAGAGACCTAGCCTTCATGGCTGATACCTGGGACTGCGAAATATGCACTTGCCTAAGGGGCCAGAAATATTGTCACGTAGTGTCTGTTGGCATTTAAAAATAAACATTGTCATGTCCGAACAAGTGGAAAAAATAGCTCTCCCTGCTGTACTTCCAGCTCTCTTCTCTGTTTGCTGTCCAGAAACTCTGCCTGAGGTTGAAACGCTGAATGGTTCTCAGATACGTCTAAATGCATTCCTTGCTGTGAAGCAGGATGGAAACTGGTTGTTTCTCATGGTCTGAATTTCCTTGCGGTGTTATTAACTTTTTCAACTTTTTCTCCCAAAGGCCATGACAGAAAGTAAGCAAAGAAATAAAGCCCATCCTTTGGCACACGGCATATTGAAGCCTTTAGTTTCCTCCTCTCCCACGATGACTCCCTGTGAATCTATGACAATACACTCTTCCTTGAAAAGTCTTCTTTGATGTTCCATCTGAGTTTTATTTCACTCAGGTTCTATTACAGTATTTTACTTCATGTTCCACGTGCCTCTATTAATGATATTTTTATCTCCTTTCTGTTATAAATTCTTGGAGGCCTCTGAGAGTTAGTATTTCATATCAATTTTTAGTAGTTGGTTAGCTAGAAAACAAAGATAGCTTTTTCCAAAGATCTTAACCATAAATTTGGGAAAAAAATGGTTTCTGAGCTATAGATATGGACACTTTAAAAAAATTAGAAACCCATTCACTACAAGTATTCTGTATGCACACACACTAAAATAAGATAAAAATAATGAACAAGTGTGAAAATTGTTCAAATCTCAAAGTATATGTGAAGTCTCACATTAATTGAATAGAATGATGGATAATTGGTACTATGAAAGATAAGGCTGAGGATATTAAATGTATGAAGACCCTATCAAATGTCTAGTCTCTCTTTTTTAATTTTTTTAAAAGATTTTATTTATTTATTAATGAGAGACACAGAGAGAGAGAGAGGCAGAGACACAGGCAGAGGGAGAAGCAGGCTCCACGCAGAAGCCCGATGTGGGACTCAATCCCAGAACTCCAGGATCATGCCCTGAGCCAAAGGCAGACTCTCAACTCTGAGCCACCCAGGTGTCCCATTTCTCTCTCTCTCTCTCTCTTTTAAGATTTTATTTATTTATTTGAGAGAGAGAGAACATGGGAAGGGGAAGTGGTAGAGGGAGAAGTAGACTCCCTGATAAGCAGTGAAGCCCAACGTGGGGCTCAATCCCAGGACCCTGGGATCATGACCTGAGCTGAAGACAGATGCTTAACTGACTGAGCCACCCAGGTGTACCAATGTCTTGTCTCATAGTCATGAGTTCTGGCCCCCACACAGCTGTATTTTTAGAATTAATTGTCAATCTTGAGAGGGTAAATATACACTACAATGTTGCTATACACAATGGTAGCTACAATATTGGAGATATGGACATATAAGAAATAGGGAAAACTTAAGTTTAAATAGTGAAAGTGCTGGAAGAGAGAAACAACAGTGCTCTCTGTCTGCACCTGCTCTCCCGACTTTCCTGAGCTACCCACAACTGCAACAGCCAAGTTCTGAGGAGTGTTGTGAAGCTCTAGTTCAATTTCAGGCATGTGTCAATATATAAGAAAGATCTAATTAAGGAATTAGTCAGGAGTGTGACCTTATGATTTCTGGAAAGTGGTGCAGCTCTTTATCAATGCAGATAATGTTGCTTACTGAGGAAGCCAATTTAGTACAAAACTAGAGGGACTGGAAATTAAAATAGTCTCCTAGGAGATGGAATTGGGCCAAAGTAAGAGTAGCTGTCTATATTCTAGAAATACAGACAGTTGAAAACTCATAGGTATCCTACAAACACAAGGATGAGAATGCCCAATATTCATTCATTGATTATTTTTAAAATTCTCCCTATGTTTATTGTCCCAGTCACTATGCTACCAAAACATAAAGGATAAAGTAATAAGACAAAAATGTGCCCTCTTCATTGAATGCTATATTCTCAAGGGAGACACAGACATTGAAAATATGGAGGTAAATTGTAACTTTAATATATGATATAAAACAAAAATAGGGACACCTGGGTGGATCATCGGTTGAGTGTCTGCCTTTGGTTCAGGGCCTGATCCCGGATTCCCAGGATTGAGTCCCACATCAGGCTCCCTGCATGGAGTCTGCTTTTCCCTCTGCCTATGTCTCTGCTTCTCTCTGTGTGTCTCTCATGAATAAATAAATAAAATCTTAAAAAACACAAATAGCAAAGTATCTGTAACCATGAAGGAAAAGGGTTTCTTTTTTGTTTTTGTTTCTGGGGTTTATTTGTTTGTTTGCTTTTTCATTTTACTATGGAATTGGGTAAGGGAAGGTGAACCAGGGGATGTTGCTAATGTTGCAAAATAGCATGGAACCATTGCCTTTCAGGTGACAACCCTAAGGCCTGGAGTGGTTTGCATCTGTTTCTAAGCCCCTTTTCTGAAGCTCTTGTTTTGCCAAGCCAGGCTTCCTGGGTGCTAGAGCATTGATTATCTCATCACTGCATGTATCTGCCACAGACTTAAGACTGAAGAGAATATCATACCATTGGTGAATGGTAAAAAAAAAAAAAAAAAAAAAAAAAAATTCAGAAAATCTGATTTTCTCATGGAAAAATCTTTTTCCAAATATAACACATGACTGCAGTAGAGTGAGTCTTTTCCACAAACTTGGAATAGCGAGGTTACTATTCTTTTCCCTAGCCTACTTCCTATATCCTTTATTTCTTTTTATTATGTCAGCAATACTCATTCCTAAATCTATCATTATCAACGATAAATGGCTTACTAATGATTCTTGGACATTTAGAAAATATTCAAATTTTGCTGTTAAAATACCACATGGACATTGTGGTCTTCTGCCAAGTTAGTTTTTGAGAAATTTTTAAGATCAACATAGCTGTTAAACTGTTTAAATAATCATCAACTCTCTATTAAATTAATCTAAGGTGCTAGTTGGAATAACACGCTGCCTTTGTTAATGATCTCTGCCTCTATTTAAATTGGTAAGGTAATAGGTTTGAGGCATTCTGTGAGGTGACATATACAGGTTAAAATTTTGAAGACTATGATATCAAAATACCTATATTTCTCCTTTAATACTTAAATTTTCAATGTCTCCGTTATTACAGACTATGTTTCCATCCTTCCCTTTGGTATGTGCGATTAACATTTCAGCTGAAGTGGAAATAGGAAATTGTGGCTAAATTGCTACTTGTTAAGTCACCTTCCATCACAGAGTGTGTATCGTAAAACTCTCTGTGTGCTCAATCATCTCTAGGAACAGAATCGCTTTATGTTTTTCATTCATTTTCCTTCAGAATTTTGCTTTGATTCATCTTAAGGTGACTGAATGCTGGTTTAAAAGCTGTCTCAAGCATCTCATGTCACTGAGGTATAGAAATAAAATATACACTTTCATGTTATCTTACAATGCAACATACGGATTTTTAAAGTCCCAGTACTTCTGTGATATATCTGCTGTTTATGTCAGATTCAGACATCTCTAAAACCCGCAAATAAACATAGCTTGATTTCCAAGTTATGGAAACCATTTGAAATTTGCTTTCAGGCTCTCATGCTTGAAAGGTAGTTGCTGTGTTTTAAAACTTTATTACTAAAATATGCATCCTGAAAAAAGCTATTCTACTACTAGTCAGAATGATTCTGCTGTGATTAAATAGTTGTTTCCTAGTTGATCCTTTACACAGACACTCCCCGAAATGGGTGGCAAGTGCTTCCATTTGCTCAAATCTATCAGCCTGGCTCTACGTTTCTTACTTCACCTCATTTGCTAGGCGACTTTAGGCAAGTTCATTAACCTCCCTGGACCTCAATTACTTCATTTATATGGGGAGGGATTCAGATTTGAAGTCCTCTCCATTCTAGCCCAATACTGATGTTCTGTGATGAATTGTGGCCTTTTGGTTAATAGTGAACCTGTTTCAGTACTCTGATTCTAAACAATTACTTTACTAAAGTTAATTTGAATACAATGATCACATCCTGACTGTATGTTGTCTTTGGCCATGCTATTTTAAGCATAGTTTCATAGCATCTTGGTAAATTATAAATTAAGGATCTTAGCAAACTATGTTAGCTCATTAACTAAGGTAATATTTCAATATTCTGAACACCTAAAATGGATTTTTTTTCCAATCTAAATAATTGGCATGCTTATATAAAACTACTCTGCTCACAGAAGTAATGGGAGATTTGGGGGGATTTCATTCATTCACCTGCCTCTACTCCAGAGACTGAACAATTGAGCAGTGCATTAAGGAGCTAAGTGAGAATTAAAATACCCCGAGCACTGCATTGCTCGTAAAACTGTATTTAAGACTTCGGCTTGGACCTGAAGCTCATGCTTTCTTCCCTTGAACGTGAACATTAGGACCTGCCAATAAAGAAAAATTGGGTCTTGGGGCTTACCGGCCACAAAGAGAATAATAGCTTGTAATGACATTGTGGAAGAGTCCTGTTCCAGTGAAGGCACAGTGAGGCAAGAGTAGAATGTGTGTGTGTGTGTGAGTGTGTGTGTGTGTGGGGGGGCGCATGTGTGCGTGAGAGAGAAAATGCTTGAAGGTCTAAAGGGACAAATGGCTGTCGCCATGATAAAATTCCCACACTCCGTTGGCATTGTGTCAGCATGTCTCATAGACACAAAACAGACACATATCGCTGCATTTGTCACAGCCACTAAGCAAGCCCCTCCACTTTACCTGTAGATGCTTTCTAACCCTTTAGAAAGAGAATGGCAGTCTCAGTGTGAAACACAACCTAAGAGTCTGTACAATTCGAGGACATGTGGAAAACTCATGTGAAAACAGATATAGCCAAATAGAGTGTTTTACTTTTTTGGGGTGGCAGTCTATATAAAAAATAGAAAAGAATATATTTTGCAATGTATTTTCATGTCTACATTTGCATGTATTTTCAGATTTAAGATTTCAAGACTACCTCTAACTCTAGTTTTTCTTCTGATAGGCATCAGAGAGGAGTGGGTTGGACCATCCTGAGCACTTTGCGGCTTGATAAATGGCATCCTTGGATGTGCCCTTGCCTTTGACACCACTTGTCCCCACCCTGTGCACCAACAAAGGGGTTAGTTGGAAGGCTTACAATCTCTGACCAAGGTTGTGGATAGATCAATATGAGGTAGGCATAGGCTGACCCAGTGTCTCAGTGATTTAACTGTTTTATTGTCCAATCTGCTGAACAAGCCTGGTAACAAGTATTGTCAGGTTCCTTTGAAGAGAACAGTAGTTGCCTCAAGCCATAGGGCTCACTGGTAAGAGAGGCCAACCTCGTGTTTTACTAGGCTAAGAGGCTCCCCTTAAACAATATGAGGTTGGCGAAGCACACTGGGAGACCTATTATAAGTTGAAGCTACATTTTCATAAAATCTTTTGACTATGCAAAGAGTGACTTTATAGAATGGTCAGGATAAATGCATTTAGATTGAATTATAGTTCTCAATGAACAATGTTGCAGCAAACCTGCCTTAGAGCAATGCCTGAGCAAGTATTTATTTATAAGTGAAGTGGTTTATGTATTTAATAATAGTTTCTAACATATTTATATATTGTATTTATATTTAATTACATGTATTATTTATATTGCATGCATTAAATAGATTTAATAAAATATCTTGAAATGCTGATTAAATTAAGCGATGTATTAATCTTAACAGTGGTTAACCTACATTGCTATGTTAGCTTGCTGGAATTTGAGAAGAGAATTATTATTCTCATAGAATGGAATTGACTAAGGTGACCATTAAGAACAACAGCAATAGGTACAAAGAGGAAGAGTAAACAGAAATATCCATGTTTATACTAGACAGAAAAATTGTATGGTTTTAGTATTTCCTCCTATTTTGGAAACTATCTTAAGTCACTCCATCTTAATAAAAATTAAGAATGCTTGAAATAAAGGAACTACAATAAGACGAAGCTAATGTTCTCAGGGAACTAAAAGAGGGCCTTAGGAAAAGCCTTGCTTTTAAGCATTAAGATTGTATTTTTCAGGAATAGCTTAGAATAGCTTGAATGAAAGAATTGAGACTCAAACTGGCAGGTCCATTAATTTCTGTTTTCATTATCCTTGCCTAGGTTATACTTTAGTAACATGAGCTAAGACACTGAAGGTATGGTTTATCAAACTTTCAGAAGTTTCACTTGTATGGGAAATAAATTTAGGAAATGCGTCTATATGTATATTTTTCTTTTAACATATTTTTTTCAGGGCAGCCCCATGGCTCAGAGGTTTAGCTCTGCCTTCAGCCCAGGGCGGGATCCTGGAGACACGGGATCGAGTCCCACATTAGGCTCCCTGCATGGAGCCTGCTCCTCCCTCTGCCTGTGTCTCTGCCTCTCTCTCTCTCTCTCTCTCTGTGTCTCATGAATAAATAAATAAAATAAAATAAAATAAAATAAAATAAAATAAAATAAAATAAAAACATTTTTTCTTTTTAATCAAAAATTAAAACAATATAACTAGAGTGTATAAAATGACTATTTTTGGTAAACACTGAAAAATACACAAGATGAAGGAATAGTTAATAAAAACTAAGATAATCTGATTATAGGAATGTTTAAGACTTTTTATGATTTTCATTTTAGAGATAAAGTTATCTTTTCAGAAGAGTGCTATTCTCAGGAAAAAATGTACTGATAATCTAAGGCCCTATTATAATGTGAATTAAAGTAAGACATATATGCAAGTAGATATTTTATATAAGTTATAGGATCACAAAATGAGGTGAAATCTCAGATATCACAGTGACTTTTTTTATCAAATCCTCTTCTAAAAACTCTTCAAGTTTTTATTTAAATTCCAGTTAGTTAATATACAGTGTAATATTTGTTCCAGGTGTAAAATTTAGTGATTCATCATTTACATACAACACCCAGGGCTCATCTCAACAAATGCACTCCTTAACCCATCAGCCATTTGACCCAGGCCCCCACTGCCCACCCCGCCACACTTCCCCTCCAGCAACCCTTGTTTTTTTCAATGTAGTTAAGAGTCTGCTTCCTGGTTTGTCTCTCTCTCTCCTTCTCTTAACCACATCTTCATTTGTTTTGTTTCTTAATTTTCATATGAGTGAAATCATATGGTATTTGTCTTTTTCTGACTGACTTTTTTGCTTAGCATAATAATCCCAAACCCCATCCATGTCTTTGAAATGGCAAGAGTTCATTCTTTATTTATGGCTGTGTGATATTCATATATATATACACACATATATATATACACACACACACATTGGAATTTATATATATATATATATATATATATATATATATATATAAAATCTCTTTTTTATCAATTCATTGGTCAATGGGCATTTGGGTTCTTTCATAATTTGGCTATTGCTAATAATGCTGTTATAACCATTGGGATGCATGTATCCCTTCAAAACTGTATTTTTGTATCTTTTGGGTAAATAGTAGCACAATTGCAAGATCCTAGGGTAGTTCTATTTTTAACTTTTTGAGGAACCTTCATACTGTTTTCCAGAGTGGTTGCACTAATTTACATTTCCATCAACAGTTGTAAGAAGGTTCCCCTTTCTCTGCATTCTCTCCAATGTTTTGTTTCTTGTATTGCTGATTTTAGCCATTCTGACTATGAGGTAGTATCTAATTGTGGTTTTAGACTTGCATTTTCCTGATGGTGAAGGATGTTGAGCATATTTTCATGCACCTGTTGGCCATCTGATGTCTTCTTTGGAAAAATATCTGTTCATGTCTTCTGCCCATTTTTTAACAGGACTATTTGTTTTTTGGGTGTTGTGTTTGATAAGTTCCTTATATTTTGGATAATCCTTTATGAGATATATCTTTTGCAAGTATCTTCTCCCATTCCATAGGTTACCTTTTAGTTTTGTTTGTTTCCTTCATTGTACAGAAATTTTTATCTAGATGAAGTTCCAATAGTTTATTTCTACTTTTATTTCTCTTGCCTCGGGAGACATATCTAGTAAGAAGTTGCTATGGCCAATGTCAAAGAGGTTATTGCCTGTGTTCTCTAGGATTTTGATGGATTCCTGTCACACATTTAGGTCTTTCATCCATTTAGAATTAATTAATTTATAGATTTATTTTACTTATTTGAGAGAGAGAGAGAGAGAGGAGAGGGGCAAAGGGAGAGGAAGGGAGAAAATCCTCAAGCAGACTCCCTCCTGAGAGTGAGGCCCAACATGAGGCTTGATCACAGGACCTCAAGATCATGAATTGAGCCAAAACCAAGAATTGGCTGATCAACTGACTGAGCCATGCAAGTGCACCCACCACTTTTTTTCAAGTGCCTCTTTTTTTAAATTTATTTTTATGTATTGTGTATGATGTAAGAATGTGGTCTGGTTTCATTCTTTTGAATGTTGCTGTCCAGGATTTTCAAGACCATTTTTTGAATAGACTGTCTTTTTTTCATTGGATACTTTTTCCTTCTTTGTCAAGTATCAGTTGACCATATGGTTATGGGTTCATTTCTGGGTTTTCTATTCTGTTCCATTGATCTATGTGTTCGATTTTGTGCCAGTACCATACTTTCTTGATCATTGTAGCTTTGTAATGTAACTTATTGTCTGTCTCCAGTTTTGCTTTTCTTTTTCAAGATTGCTTTGGCTATTCAGGGTCTTTTGTGATTCCATGCAAATGAAAAATGCTGGTGGTATTTTTATAGGGATTGCATTAAATCTATAGATTCCTTTGGGTAGCATAGACAATTTAATAATATCTGTTATTCCAATCCATAAGCATGAATGTTTCTCCATTTCTTTGTGTCCTCTTCAATCTCTTATATCAATGTTTTATAGTTTTCAGAATACAGATATTTTACCTCTTTGGTTAGATTTATTCATTGATTACTTATGGGTTTTGGTGCCATTAAAATGGGATCAATTCCTTGATTTTTCTGTCTTTTGCTTCATTTTTGGTGCATAGAAATGCATAGAATTCTGTATGTTGATTTTGTATCCTATGATTTTAATGAATTCATATATCAATTCTACAGATATTTGGTGGAATCTTTTGAGTTTTCTATCTCAAGTCTATTTCTAATTATTCCTGGGAAAGAAGATTTGCTATTCAGATAATAATAAACTACTCTGTGTTTGAATACTGTTTTTGAGAAGGTTCCTAAGTTTTATGCTAAGTATTTTATGCTTGCAATATAATGTTGAAAGAGTAAAATTCCAATATAATATATTTACTATATTTGAGTTCAGATAGTGTTTTGAAATATGTAATTACAATCTAAAGAAAGGAAAGTTTTCTCATGAAAAGAGAACCAGAAATATGAAGGCTGGGTAAAAGATATATTAATACCAATTGACATCAATGGGAGAGAAAGAAAAGCAGAGGGCTGGCTCTTTCAAGGTTTTAATCTTGAAAAACATAATATTGTTGATACTTCCTTGGAAAACAAATCACATTAGGGTTATCTCAAAGGAATATCTACTCAGAATTAATTCAGGTGGGACTAATTCATGCCATTCCCCATATTACAATGTAAAATTTTGATATAATATAAAATTTTGATAATAAAAGTGTTGGTACAATGCTGTATCCAGGGTCAGGAAAGGTATCCTTAAAAAGGAAATAGGTGGAAATATGGGTGTTATAAAAGGAAGCACAGGATGAAGGTTTCACTGTTGTTTTGTTGATATTACTTAATAAATACAATCGAACCATGTGCATTTTGAATTTTCTCAGGTGCTTCAAAGACTCTTCACAGACCCAGTATAAATAAGTCAAGGTCAGTACATTTATATTGTTTTGCCTCTTTTACTGATTTGAGTTACTGGAAACATATGCAGGGAAAAGACAACCTCTATTTCCTTAGCTGGGCTTCATGGTGCAGTGATTATAATAGCTTATACTCGTAATCAACCCACTTTCTCTATTCCTTATGGCAGGAATGCTAGGCCATTCAGAAAAGGGAAAAACGAGGGGGTATTAAAAATTAAGGTTAGGGGAACCTGGGTGGCTCAGTTGGTTAAGTGCCTTCAGCTCAGGTCATGATCTCAGGGTCCTGGGATAGAGTTCTGCATCAGGATCCCTGCTCAGTGGGGAGCCTGCTTCACTCTCTCCCTCTGCCATTCCCCCTGCTTGTGCACTCACTCTCTCTTTCTCTCTCTCTCTCAAATCAATAAATAAAATCTTAAAAAATTTAATAAATCCTGTTAAATTGATCCCCCTACATTAGTTTCAAATGGTTTGTAGTCTAACATGTTACCTTAAAGATATTAACTATAAGGTCACATCTTAAGCTTGGATGACATCTATGGTGATGCACCAAGTGACTCTAATTATGGCTTGAACAATTAAAATAACAAATTTATTACCTCTAAAGTAGGCATATTATTAAAAATAGGGCTCTGAATATTAGGAAATTCTTCTTTATTAACATAAAGTTCAATCCTATCTTACTGTAGCTTTTATCATTGGTCCTAATTTCAATCCTTATGACCAAGCACAACAAATCCAATTTCTCTGAAGACAGCTATCTCATTACTCTGTATTTATCCACCTGATTATGGGCCTCTAATTCCTTCAAGGAATCATTTCTAATGAAACAATAGGGTTTCTATTTTTCTCACTATCCTACCTACTACCATCTAACAAATGTCATTCGATCAACATAGGGTATTTTGAAGAGCTAGCATGTCTGCTATTGTGTGTGTGGGTGTATATATATAAATATATATTGATATTTTGATTTATAATAAATACATATATATTTTGGTCTCATTCATGGTTTCTGCCTCATACCACATATAACCCTTGGAATTTCCTGAGCGTAAGACCAAATTTTGTCATAAAAATTTCTCTGTCCTCAATTCCTGAAGCCACTTTATAAAGGTGCAATAGGGTTCTTATAATTCCTAACATGCCCCTTTTCACCACTACTGAGTTTATGTCAATAAGGTGACTTTTTGAAAGCATCCAGGGATGAAACTACTTGTCAGGAGAATCAACCATGAATAGGCAGTTGGAACTTTCCACCCCAAATCCTACCCTGACTCCCAGGGAGGGCAGAGCTTGAGGTTGAATTAATTACCAATGGCCAATAATTTAATCCATTATGCTTGTGAAATGGAGATTCAAGAAAAAAAAAAAAAAGTCCCAAAAGGCTGGAGTTCAAAAAGCTTCTGGGTTGGTGAGCACATCCACATTCCTGGATGGTAAGGGATCCCAATTCAATAGGAAGAGAAGCTTCTGCACTTGGGAGCCTCCCAGACACTGCTTATGTATCTCTTCATCTTGCTGTTCATCTGTATCCTTTTAACAAATTGATGAACAAAAGTAACTATTTCCTTGAATTCTGTGAGCCACTCTAGCAAATTGATCAAACCTGAGGAGGGGATCTTGGGAAACTGATTTGTAAAAGAAGCATAGAGAGGCACTTGGGTGGTTCAGTCAGCTAAGCAGCCAACTCTTGGTTTCGGCTTAGGTGATGATCCCAGGGTCCTGGGATTGAGCCCCACATCGAGCTCCATGCTCAGCACACAGTTAGCTTGAGATTCTCTCTCTCCTTCTGTCCATCCCCTTGTTTGCACTCCTTCTTTGGAAGAAATAAATAAATCTTGAAGAAGAAGAAGAAGAAGAAGAAGAAGAAGAAGAAGAAGAAGAAGAAGAAGAAGAAGAAGAAGAAGAAGGAGGAGGAGGAGGAGGAGGAGGAGGAGGAGGAGGAGGAGGAGAAGGAGAAGGAGGAGGAGGAGGAGGAGGAGGAGGGGGAGGAGGAGGAGGAGAAAAAGAAGCACAGATGACAGCCTAGACTTGTGATTGGCAACTAAAGTGGGATGGGGGCAGTGGAGCTGAGCCCTTACCTTTTGGAATCAGGTTCCATCCCCAGATAGAGAGTATCAGAATTGAGTTAAATTATAGGACACCCCACTGGTCACGGCGAACTGCTTGGTTCTGTGGGAATCCGACCCCCTCTCCCCTCTATCCCCCCACATTAGAATTGGGAAAGGAAAGCTATATATATAAAAAAATATGTGTAGTATTGCTAAGTTAATTTGTATATTGGGACTCACAAAATGTAGGCTGCCCCCGTGACCCAGCCCACATCACAAATCTAAACCTAAGTCAGCTTGCATTTGGAAAACAACTGTAAGAAATCTTATATGGGCCAGTCACAATTCTCCAACTCAGCTTTAGTTGGTTTACCTTACTTACCTTAGAAAACAGTTCCTGCTGCCTTGTAAGAAAATCTCTAATCTCCTTGCCAATCATACACCGTATTCACATTGCCTTTTCTGACACTCTGTAAAGGTCATGTTTGCCCCCCAAACTTTGGGAACAGCATTCTACTGCTTGAAGGGCACTCTTCTCTCCCAAACCATTGGGGCTTTCCTTTGAATACAGAACATCAAACTCAATACTAAATTGTTTTAGTTTTTTCTTCTGACATTATAATATTATAGGTCATATTTTTTAATGTTGTCTATTTTTTATTGCTCTATTTCATTTTGTGAGGGGGTTTTGGAGAAGATGATTGAGCAGATTATCTTTTCATCAACCACATACTGTAGTTGATACATATTTATATTATTTAGGCTCCTTTTTTCCTTATAATTCTTCCTATCTTCTCTTGTTTTAAAAGGTGTGTATATTTTTCCTTAATAATTCTACAAAATCATATTATCTTTCCAACTGGACCAACAAACTTTTTAGACAGACTCTATTATATTCCTTCATTCCTTGATCTATATTGTTTGAGTCTCTAAAGCTCACTCCAACCCTAGCTTTCTCTCTCTGAAAATATGTAGTAATTCCATGGTCTGTATTACATTAGGAAAATAGTAAATCAACAGGGCCTTACTCCTTGAGTAAACTTTATTCTGAGTTGATATGACTAATAATTATAAATACAAAACTAAAGGGAACTTTATTACTCCCTTCTGAGATAGAAGCATCCTCTAGCCACATTATTAAAACAGTTGATTTATCCAATCAGTATATAAAAATACTAATCTAAAATTCCAATTCCTTCTTACATCATTTATAAAAATTTCTCTATGAGAATATTTGGAATAAAAGTAACCATTATAATTAATAATAATTTCTATTGACACATGATATCTTTGACTTCAGTAGCAAAGTCAGTTGTCCAAACACTCAGCTTTTGTCCTATATTAGTGATAACAAATCTTTTAGGTGTACCTCAGTCGATTAAGCACCTGGCTCGTGATTTCAGCTCAAGTCATGATCCCAGGGTCATGAGAAGTAGCCCCGCATTGGGCTCCATCCTGGATATGGAATCTGCTTAGGTTTCTCTCTCTCTCTCTCTCTCTCTCTCTCTCCCTCTCTCCCTCTGCCACTCCCCCTTCAACCCCTACTCATGCTCTCTCTCTCCAAAAAAATAATAATACAAACCTTTTGATAGATATTTTACTTTCATCCTTTTCATTTTAGTATTTTCCACATACAGCTTGCAAAACACTTAACTGCAACATAGCACTTGTAAATAAAATTATCTGGAAACCAAGTATTTGGCAAAATGTATAAATTCAAAGATAAAAAAATAAAATTTTATTAGTAAGTCAAATTTGGTAGAATAACAGTTTTAAAGTTTTATAAGTTGGATTCCAAACATTTTATCTCCAGTCTCTCATATTTAGATCTGAAGATGAAAGAAAAACAATTTTGATGATATTGATTCACATTGGAAAACCAATATACGAATGTAGCATACATTATTATTCTAAATAACCACCTGATACGGGTTTTTATGGCAAGCATTCCTGTCCTCACCCTTTTTTTTGTTTGTTTGTTTTAATTTTTTTATTTATTTATGATAGTCACAGAGAGAGAGAGAGAGAGAGAGAGGCAGAGACATAGGCAGAGGGAGAAGCAGGCTCCATGCACCGGGAGCCCGACGTGGGATTCGATCCTGGGTCTCCAGGATCGCGCCTTGGGCCAAAGGCAGGCGCCAAACCGCTGCGCCACCCAGGGATCCCTGTCCTCACCCTTTGTACCATTTAAGCTTCCTTGAAACATTCAATAAGTTCCCTTATGAATATGACTGAATACAAGCATCGATAGTCAAAATGAAGAGACATTGAATACCATGTTTTTAAAGAAAACCTAAAATAAACTACAGTTTCTGGTATTATGGAGGAGCATGGATCAATTCTTCACTACAAACAGCTAATATCCTGGAATTTTTTTTTAAATGGAAATGATTGGATGAGTAAGGAACAAAGTAAGGAGTTTTCATTTTTAAAATCTAGGTAGATAGAGAAGTAGAGCTCTACAGTTGACATTGAAAATTGAGGACATTTGCCAAACTGAACTTAAACTTCACATTCATAGCTTCACAGGAATTAAGAGCCCAGAAGGAAAAAATTCCATGTAGTTCAGGGAGTCTAGTTGGAGAGTCTTCCTTCAAAATACATCGTATGCAAAAGTCTATATCTTCAGTTGAAAGTTAAATAAGAACATTGAGCCAGGGGACTTAAAGGATTCCAAATACATTGATTAGTGGGGAGACCATGACAACAGAGTCACCACTGATGAATGGTAAACACAGATGGTCCCTCCCTTGGGTTTATAGCCTGAAATCATCTAATCTGACTGATTCCAAAACTAAAAATATGATAATTTAATTTAGAGCTATGGCAGCCACTACCAGTTTGTTCCATTTTGTTATAAAAATTTCTTCCAGACAGTAGAGTGCAATGTTTAATTGCTTACAGGGACTCTCAAGTGGGCTTGCCTGGATTAGAATTCTGGTTGTATTTTCCTACTACCTATGTGATTTAGGTAAAGTTATTTAATCTCCTTTTTGCTTTGTCTCCATTATTTGTAAAACAAGAATTCAGTGAATTATTATTTGAAAAATGCTTAGAATATTGCTTGACACATAGTACCTACTATTTAAATGCTATTTCAAAATATAAGTACGTTTATATTACAAATAATACATGCCATCATGGAATGTACAATATTATAATCAGAAAAAAAATTGATGACAGAAACTTGAATTCTGAACCAATTGGCCTGACAAATTAGATTTTTTAAATTGAGCACAAAAATTTATGTGACTAACACAACATCTTTTATCAAATCAACTATTTGAAATGTCTACCTGAGAATATTTCAAGGTCTTAAACTTCACTATTGAGTAAGGCGCTTATACCATTTGTATTAATCTAGATGTTTACATTTAGTTAACAAACTAACACCAGAAATAATCCATTTAAATAGTTTTATGAAAGGTAAAAAAATGAGCCCACAGAAATTATTAAAAAGCAATTAAAATGTTATACCAATGAAGAAAAAAATAAAATGTTCTGTCAAAATCTTTATTGAATCAGCAGTGAAACAAAAGTATATACATCCATAATGATAGTGTAATTAGCAATTTAAATATTGAATTTACTACTATCAAGAATTAATTAATGAGTTTAGCCCAGAAGCAATAATAGAAGACTTTATAAAGTTGTGGAATAGAAAATTCAAATAACTTAGATTCTTTTGGAAGACCATATGTTTGCATTTTAATGTCTCTTGAAAATTACACTAGAATGATTTTTGCATCTATATACAGAAAATTAGGATCTGAATAATGGTATGAATTAATTAGAATACATTGTTACACGATTAAACTTAAAGAAACTTATTTCAAAGTCAGCTTTAAGAATAATCCTTGATGAGTGTTTAGTTAATATTATTACAAATACATTGTAACAATCAGCTTTTAAGAGTTGAAAGACAACATTCTATGGACAAACACATCCCTTTAAAAAGAGAGACACTTAATGTTGCTTTTTTATTTTTTTATTATTTTATTTTATTTTATTTTTGTTGCTTTTTAAAATCGTATGATTCACCAGGTTACTATTTACAAATTAAACATGTGGCAACATATGAGAAGCTAAATTTATATCATACTGATTAAACAAATAAGCCTCTCAGTTCTTTTTTATAATTTTTAAAAAAAGATTTTATTTATTCATGAGAAACACACAGAGAGAGGCAAAGACATAGGCAGAAGAAGATTGGTTACAACTGTAACAAAATACCATAAAGTTGCTCATAATATACTTGGCTTCCTTAAAGTTTTTTTTTCAAATTCAGATTACAATGTGAAACTGCTGATAATTTTAAAAAGTGTAAATCATAGATTGTTGTAAATTCTTGTTTCTAATAAATAAATGGACTTCTGATTGTATTGAAACTGTTTTGATATCATTGACAGGAATTCTGATCATTTTCTGCTTTAATAGCAAAATGTAAGAATTGGAAAATGCAAATATTATTTGCAATTAAATTTTGAAAAGAATACATTTATACTCCATGATAGATAATTCACAGGAAATGTAATATTCTCATAAATACTGACATAGTGGCATATCTGTTTGCTGACAGATTAGCCCTCAGATAGAAAAAAATAAGTGATTCTATTGTAAGTTTTCAGACAAATTTCATCCTAGCTCTGAGTCATTCTTTTTTCTCTCTTATCTAATAATAGCAATACCATTGAAGGACATGGAATGTATGCATACACAATGATTATGCTCCCAAATCAGAACAAGGAGGGCTGTTTTCCTAACTTGAACTCTCAGAATGTCAAAGTTTTCTTTTTTTTCAAATTCAATTACAAATAGCAAAAAGTTACTGAGTTCAGTGGTGTTTATTTTTACAAAGATAGGTGATAGGAGCATAGCAGGATTACTACTTGTCTTTTTAAAATTGATTGGGGGGAAATTAAATGTAAACTGGTTAATAAAATTCAAACAGAACAAAAAAGAGAAAAGAAAGAAGTACATTGATTTTAGTTGGACCATTTTCTCCCCTCTATCATGATATGGCATTTGCTCTGATGTGAAGGTATATGTATGTATATTTATATGCATGTATACATATATATATATTAATATGTTGTTATACAGTCATCTTACATAATCAAATAGACAAAAATGTTTAGAAATACAGAAAGTATCTGGCCTCTTAAAACACAGAAAAATTGGATACTAATAACAGTGCCAGCTTGGAAAACTACAAAGACTGCAGAACTAGATTTTTCATTTTTTTTACTCTGAAAATCAAATGCTTTCCAAGGAAAAGGAAGATGTCGAGAGGCAGAGATGATAATAGAAAATAAGAACGAAGTGGAAGCATTTGATGTCAGCATCTTGGGCAGCCAGAAACTGACTTTGATTGCAAAGTGAGATGGGAACCTTGGTATTATTCTGGTCTAAGGGCAGGAAAAGAGACCTACTCCAGATGTCCTTGATGGAAGAACGGTGCAGAAAGGCAGAAGCTCAGAGTACTGGCAAAGTTTATCTTGGATTGATAATTCCACCCGAATAAATCTCAGTTTAATAGAGCTGGATAAAGTAGTGGAAAGTGTTGGGGGTGGGGTGGGTGGGGAGGCATCATATTGTTAAAGACCTCAAAAGATGGGGACTAATCTGGAGGGGAAAACCAGTGCTGCAGGGCTAGAAGTGGTGTATATGCAGTCCCTCAGAGGAAACAATGTGTCTAGGGCAGCAGTTTTGTTTTTTGTTTCCAAAACTGAACAGAAGAAACAAATAAACAAAACAATTATAGCATTGCTTTATCTTTGCATAGGTGAAGGATTTCATGAACATTGAAGCATTTCTCAGATATAGGTGGAACCAAGTTTAGCCCTCAATTTTTTCATTTGGTAGCTATGTAAACTTGTATGTATTACCTTAACATTATAAATTGGGAATAATGATTCTCAGAATTTCTGTAGGATTTGGAAGTACTCAATAAATATTCTTAAAAAAAAGAAACTAAATAGATTTAAGGAACATATATTATTTTATAGTATGAAATGTGAATTGTAAATTAGTACAAATTTACAAGTAAATCAGGCGTAAACACTTTCTTTCTTGGAAATAGGTATATATATATTTATAACTCATTAATACTCATCTTTAGGCCATGTTTTATACTATCAAATTCATCTTATTGCAATTTACTCTTAGGATGGAGCTGGGATTACTATTTTTTTGTGATCAAAGAACTTTAAATCCGATTATGTGATTACCTTTTGTAATTTGTTTAACTTGATTTATTTTGTAAATAAATGCTTATGTAGAACTTTTGTTTTGATAAATAATTGATATGGGTAGTATGATTTATTTTCTTTCATGAATAATATTCTATTCAAGTGTAATCATTAAAGCTGAGATTTGTAAGGATGTAAAGAGAACAGGTCACACTGTCTTTTATTTCTTTCTTCTCTAGAATATAGTAGAGTAAGAAAGGAGGCACGTGGCACAGTTAAGCCATAGAGGCATATATGAGGCAAACCTAGAACATGGGTGCAAAGACTAGTATGATAACTTCCTGCAAACAGTCCAGGAAAGGCTGCCAGACTCCAGGAAAGTGGTCTTGATAGCACATTCAAATTAGCTGAAAAATATGAAAAAATACCAGTGTTTCCCTGTATCCCTTGAAATTCTGATTTAATTTTTCTGATGGTGACAAATCCAATTAAATCAGTCTCAAAGAGTCGGTTGCAAAATTGGTATTTTTCAGGGCCTCCTGGATAGTTTTAATGACCAATAAAGTTTACAAATCACACCCAGGGAGAAGCCCTGCAGGTAACCATATCTGGCAAGAAAGTAATGAAAGCATAGCAGTGGTGTGAAGTGGATGGTTATAAGCTTCTGGCTTTCCAGACCCCATGTACAAGGGTCCAGATGTTTTTTGTATACCTAGCAGTGTATGTGAAAGTATTGATGGTACTTTTATTCCACAGAGGTCATTTTGAGGATTGGTGTAGGCAGGATCCTGATGACCAATAGCAGGGATGGCAGGGATTAATAGTAGATGCCCTTAAACATCAGAAGGCATGAGAGGAGAGATGATGGTTCAGAGGACATAGTCCAGGATACCTACCTTTACATCTACTCACTTCTACTTAGAATTAGAGAATGACACATATGGACCCTGTCCCCAGTACACCTACTGCCTGGTGACCCACACTTACAGATTTTCTATGGCACCAAGCTAATGGCATCCTGGATAGGAAGTTCTATTATGGAGTTTAATGTAAGTGTCTGAATTTGTACCTGAAGGTATCAATCCCTCAGTAGAGACCATAAAACCTGGAAATGCTGAGATTCACAAATTTAAAGCTCGTCCAATTATCCCCCTTTCCTCTACTAGGTAGGAGGTTCAGCAGACAGATTAGAAAGAAGCAGCTAGATTTGTATTCTTATATATAGTCTAACACCATTCCACACATCTATCTTCCACAAATATAATTTTACATTTCCTTTTTAAAATCATTAGTATTGAAGAAGGAAAGTACATCCTAGTTCTGCCATTTGCTAGCTATGGGACTTTATATCAACCTTAGTTTGCTCATTTATAAAATGTGGATGACTATGCTTATTTTCCAAACATATTTTGAAAATTAAATGAGCAAATATAAATTAAAAATATACTATTATAAATAGGGTACAGTATAAAAATGTTTAAATTATTGCATGGGAAATGTTGCTTCTGCTTGCCAAAGATCAGAAATCAAATATGCCATATAGTAGGTGGTAAATGTTTAGAACTCACTCTATTTCAACTTAGTAAAATTTTAAACCTCAATGATGAGTTATTCCATTGACTATAGAACAATCTGCAAGGCATTTTTGTATTTGGGTAATCTCCTGTCAAATCCTAATATCCATATAACCATCCTCTGTTAATCCATTTTTAAGAAATATGAAAAAAACTTAAAGAGAAGAGTAGAATAAATTTACAGTATCATTTGCTTCATCTCTTCGATGAGGCATATGTTTAAAGAGATAAAACTAAGATGAGGAAGGTTTTGGTTCTCAAAAATGGTTTAATGAGTTTTAGATGATGCATGAATAGACCATTTCTAATATATACTCAGCAATTATTATTTCTTTAGATCTTGATCAATAGGTCTTATAATAACAGGTCTTTGAATATTAAAACAAAACATTTGCTTTGCTTTCAATTTGAAGGAGGGAGGGAAAAAGGGAGAGGAATACTCCATAAAGAGTTGGCATAGGCCAAGCTCCTGATGAATATCAAATAAGAATTCAAAAAGCAATTTATTTTAGTTGGCCTTGACTCACCCACTATTCCTTGACTGCAGGAAAGATGGTGGTCTCAGAACTGCTGTCAACTAAAATCCATGGAGGTGCAGAGAGAGAGAGGCTGGAGGATTCACAGAATTATTGGCCCTATTCCATTATTTATAGTGAGCACAGAGACCTTTTACTATCAGGCATTCAGCCTTTCCTCCAATTCCTTGTGTCATTTATTAAATGAAACTGTCTTTCTTCTAAGAGGCAAAGAGGAGAATGCCTGGGTGGCTCAGTTGGTTAAAGGTCTGACTCTGGATTTTGGCTCAGCTCATGAACCCAGGATTCTGGGAAGAGCCCTGAGTTGGGTACCTCACTCAGCGAGGAGTCAGCTGGAGATTCTCTCCTTCTCCCTCTGCCCCTCTCCCATCCCATCTCTCTCAAGTAAATAAATCTTTTTAAAAAAGGCAAATGGAATGTTAGAGCAATCCTTCCATATCTGCTTTACTGATTAGTAACATATTGTTCTACTATGCACAAGAATTAGGTCCCATGGTTGGAAATACAACTGGATATTTTCAACTTTAACGCTCCTCAAAAATCTGAGAAGGAGGGGAAGTTAAAAGAAAACTATGTTTGCATCTGTTTGAAATATTAACACAAGATTCCATCAAAATCCTAGAGGAGAACACAGGCAACACCCTTTTTGAACTCGGCCATAGTAACTTCTTGCAAGATACATCCACGAAGGCAAAAGAAACAAAAGCAAAAATGAACTATTGGGACTTCATCAAGATAAGAAGCTTTTGCACAGCAAAGGATACAGTCAACAAAACTCAAAGACAACCTACAGAATGGGAGAAGATATTTGCAAATGACATATCAGATAAAGGGCTAGTTTCCAAGATCTATAAAGAACTTCTTAAACTCAACACCAAAGAAACAAACAATCCAATCATGAAATGGGCAAAAGACATGAACAGAAATCTCACAGAGGAAGACATAGACATGGCCAACATGCATATGAGAAAATGCTCTGCATCACTTGCCATCAGGGAAATACAAATCAAAACCACAATGAGATACCACCTCACATCAGTGAGAATGGGGAAAATTAACAAGGCAGGAAACAACAAATGTTGGAGAGGATGCGGAGAAAAGGGAACCCTCTTACACTGTTGGTGGGAATGTGAA
Organism: Canis lupus familiaris; assembly: GCF_011100685.1. Taxonomy (NCBI): domain Eukaryota; kingdom Metazoa; phylum Chordata; class Mammalia; order Carnivora; family Canidae; genus Canis; species Canis lupus. The sequence goes on from NC_049255.1 coordinate 28,411,670, forward strand.
CTGGTGCAGCCACTCTGGAAAACTGTGTGGAGGTTCCTCAAACAGTTAAAAATAGACCTGCCCTACGACCCAGCAATTGCACTGCTGGGGATTTACCCCAAAGATACAGATGCAATGAAACGCCGGGACACCTGCACCCCGATGTTTCTAGCAGCAATGGCCACGATAGCCAAACTGTGGAAGGAGCCTCGGTGTCCAACGAAAGATGAATGGATAAAGAAGTTGTGGTTTATGTATACAATGGAATATTACTCAGCTATTAGAAATGACAAATACCCACCATTTGCTTCAATGTGGATGGAACTGGAGGGTATTATGCTGAGTGAAGTAAGTCAGTCGGTGAAGGACAAACATTATATGTTCTCATTCATTTGGGGAATATAAATAATAGTGAAAGGGAATATAAGGGAAGGGAGAAGAAATGTGTGGGAAATATCAGAAAGGGAGACAGAACGTAAAGACTGCTAACTCTGGGAACCGAACTAGGGGTGGTGAAAGGGGAGAAGGGCGGGGGGTGGGAGTGAATGGGTGACGGGCACTGGGGGTTATTCTGTATGTTAGTAAACTGAACATCAATAAAAAATAAATTAAAAAAAAGAAATATTAAGTGACCCACAGAAAGAAACTTATCCACTTCAGTAATTGATTTTTTTAAACAAATGGATATAATGGTTTGCATATGGATTGAACCTAAGGTACCCACAAAATTCTGATCAAATATCTTTCATTTCAGATTTAAAATTGGCAGGAAAGCTTTTCAACAAGATGCAGGATAACTTCCGGGAAAGCAAAGGGAGAGGAATACTCCAAAGTTAACTTCGTCTATGTATTCATTCATAATTTCGAGAACAAAGTTAACTTTAAAGTTGAGTAAAACAAGTATTCATAGTTCCTCATGGTAGAAAGTTGATTGTGAATATGAAAATTTTAGTACTCTCAAAATTTTATCTGGATGCAGTACATGAAGATTTCTCATTGCTTATATGAGCAACACAATATTTGGTACCTGCAGATGTGGTATTATATTAGCTCACACATAGATCAATAATTTTAACATTTCTTAATCTTTGTTTACAGAAGTGGAATTAATTCAGTGGGTCTCATTAGGGATTTATTTTTTCAGAGAAAAGATTAGGTAAAGGCTTACCAGATGTAGAAAACTATGAGAGGGTAAGCCTCTGCTTCTAAGTAATTTGTAGATACTTTCCCCACATTTATCAAAATAGTGTGTGTCACAGAAATTATTATAGGGAATCAAAGCGTGTTAAAACCATAAGGGATCTTGGATAGGGTCCCACATAATGTCTTCATCTAATCAATGTGTAATTACAGGTAAAAGGGTGGAAAACTTCACTGAAGTCACAGAATTTATCAATGGCAGAATTATATCTTTTGATTTCATTTATTCCTTTGCACCAACATTCATTCATTCAGTTTTATATTTATTTTAGAAAATGCTTAAGAAATAGGATACTGATAACACCAAAGTCTTTGAAAATCTCTGTGTACCCATTCACAATCAGATCCCGTGCCTTGGAATCCAGGGGCAATTACTAATTTGAATGTTGTATTATCCTCTTGCTTGGCTTTATAGTTGACTACACAGCTATTTACTAGTAGAATATTTGTTAATTTTGCAAGTGTTGGACTTTATGTAAGCAGTATTGTATCCCTTTGAGACTTATCACTCAATGTCATACTTTTCAGATGCAACCATAATGATGTAGAGGACGAAGTCCATTCCTTTGTAGTGCTGCAGTGTTCTATTTACAGATACACCACTATTCATTCTTCCTTCTCCTTTATGGATACATTTGGGTTGTTCCCAATCTCTTGCTATTACTAGCACTGCTGTTATGATCATTTGTGTACACATCTTTGATTAACAAAGGCAAGGCTTTCTCTAGGTTATACATGATGTGGATTTGCAGGGTAGGGTCTTATAAAGTTTTCCTGGGTTATATGACAGTCTTTCCCAAAGTGACTGTATCAGGGTTCTCTCCCACCTATAACAAATGAGAGTTTCTGGTCCTCTGTATCCTAAACTATTCATCGTTTAACATTTTAATTTTGTCAACCTGGTGTGTTTGTGATCATTTCCTACTGTTTTAAGTAGCATTGCTCTAAATTCTAATAATGGAGGTCATCTTATATTTATTGACCATTTGTATTTTCTGTTCTGCGGAACATCTTATTTTACCTATTACACTGCTTCATTTCCTATAGATTTGTATGAGTAATATATTTTCTGTACAAATTATTTGCTTGGTTATTTATGTCATAAATATCGTGTTTTTGCCCCATTCATCAACACTTATAAGGAAAATCCCTTTAAAAATATCCATTCTATATGACTAAAGTATTCTTAAATAGTTCTTAATTAAAGAAAAATTATATACACTTAAAAAGCAGGGTGATTTAGAAAGGAAATAAACTTTCTCTGCAGGAAAGCCATATTGATATCTTAAGTCTAGCCTGAAACCATTGACATTAAATGTTCCATATTGGTAAGATTTTTAAATTTTTACTTTGAGCATGTTCAGGGCCCTAAATATCTGACATTTCTAAATAATGAGCAGTCCCTGAAAATATATTTGCAAAGTGTTAGTAGCCAAATCTACTTTATGAAAACTTTAGTATATATTCACTTACTCTTTAATGACTGCTTTAAAGGAAAATTTTGTTTGTGTCTTGTTTAACTTTTCTGATGAAAGTCAGTGTGATAAAAGAATGAGGGAATCTGTGGTTGTTGGCAAATATTCAGATGGCAGATTTCCAGTTTTGTACCATTTCTCTCTGAGTGAAATTAATATTTACCTATTTTCATTGTCTGAGAGGATCTCACTCCACTCCTATCACCTCCCTAATTCATAACACATGGACACATTCTGAACATTTTCTTTCCTGTTATTAAAATGTGGAACTTTCATTAATTGTGAACACTTTTTTTCTGTCTTTCTGCTTTTCTGATTTTGAGAGGAGAGAACCTGACCATCACTTTATCTTTTATTTTGTTACTGAAGCATTTTTGCAGAGATGAAAATGTTGATTCCTATTGTTTTATGATTAAAAAAAGAAACACATACAGCTGTCAGAGAGTAGTGATCTTCAGTGTGCATTAGGCTAGCAAAGATTCAAACATGTGACCTGAAGGTGATAAACTTGAGTTTTCTTCACCCAGCAGTAATCCCATGAGTTTATTTCCTTATCATCTGATTGTCTTAAACTGAGTGCATAACAGTCAATCATTTTTACATCAAACCTTATCTTTCTTTGTAACTAAACCTTTAAACCAAGTAAAAATATTTTTAATTGTATCCTTTTTTTTTTAAATAAAGCTTTGTATTAGTTGGATTTTAGCTTATTTAGGGAATGATATTCAGCGGCATTGCTATCAATTATATGTTTGGGAAAAATATGTTCTTTGTGAAAACATGGGGAAAAATTAGTATAACAATCAACTTCTGTGAATTTGGTATATATTATACTTGCTTTGATTACAACAGTGTTTCTTGAATGATCTAAGCCTGTGTACAAATATTGGATCCCTACAAATCAGCTTGATGATCTTTTGAAATTAATTTCTCTGAGCTCCATTTCCTAATTAGTAAAGTAGACTTCATATGGAATAGCATCAGTGAGAGCTTTTGACCATTAAACGGATACTGCTTGGGAACTAGAAGCTCTGAGAGTAAGGAAACTTCCACATTTGCTGACAACAGAGGGCTATAGTTCACAGTTTGCCAGCAAAAAAATTAGAAACAACTTAAATGTCCATCAGGAAGGGAATACATATCTAAAATATCAAATATTATGCTATGAACTACTGTCTGGCGGTTAAAGTATAATATATTATTTTATATTAACACCAGAAATAGAAAAAATGTTATAACATTACATAGGAAAGCAAGTTACATCTTGCAAATACTTTCCATCTGCTTCTCTCTTTTTATTTATTTTTATTTATTTATTTTTTTTTATTGGTGTTCAATTTACTAACATACAGAATAACACCCAGTGCCCGTCACCCATTCACTCCCACCCCCCGCCCTCCTCCCCTTCTACCACCCCTAGTTCGTTTCCCAGAGTTAGCAGTCTTTACGTTCTGTCTCCCTTTCTGATATTTCCCACACATTTCTTCTCCCTTCCCTTATATTCCCTTTCACTATTATTTATATTCCCCAAATGAATGAGAACATATAATGTTTGTCCTTCTCCGACTGACTTACTTCACTCAGCATAATACCCTCCAGTTCCATCCACGTTGAAGCAAATGGTGGGTATTTGTCATTTCTAATAGCTGAGTAATATTCCATTGTATACATAAACCACAACTTCTTTATCCATTCATCTTTCGTTGGACACCGAGGCTCCTTCCACAGTTTGGCTATCGTGGCCATTGCTGCTAGAAACATCGGGGTGCAGGTGTCCCGGCGTTTCATTGCATCTGTATCTTTGGGGTAAATCCCCAACAGTGCAATTGCTGGGTCGTAGGGCAGGTCTATTTTTAACTGTTTGAGGAACCTCCACACAGTTTTCCAGAGTGGCTGCACCAGTTCACATTCCCACCAACAGTGTATGAGGGTTCCCTTTTCTCCGCATCCTCTCCAACATTTGTTGTTTCCTGCCTTGTTAATTTTCCCCATTCTCACTGGTGTGAGGTGGTATCTCATTGTAGTTTTCATTTGTATTTCCCTGATGGCAAGTGATGCAGAGCATTTTCTCATATGCATGTTGGCCATGTCTATGTCTTCCTCTGTGAGATTTCTGTTCATGTCTTTTGCCCATTTCATGATTGGATTGTTTGTTTCTTTGGTGTTGAGTTTAATAAGTTCTTTATAGATCTTGGAAACGAGCCCTTTATCTGATATGTCATTTGCAAATATCTTCTCCCATTCTGTAGGTTGTCTTTTAGTTTTGTGGACTGTATCCTTTGCTGTGCAAAAGCTTCTTATCTTGAGGAAGTCCCAATAGTTCATTTTTGCTTTTGTTTCTTTTGCCTTCGTGGATGTATCTTGCAAGAAGTTACTATGGCCGAGTTCAAAAAGGGTGTTGCCTGTGTTCTTCTCTAGGATTTTGATGGAATCTTGTCTCACATTTAGATCTTTCATCCATTTTGAGTTTATCTTTGTGTATGGTGAAAGAGAGTGGTCTAGTTTCATTCTTCTGCATGTGGATGTCCAATTTTCCCAGCACCATTTATTGAAGAGACTGTCTTTCTTCCAATGGATAGTCTTTCCTCCTTTATCGAATATTAGTTGCCCATAAAGTTCAGGGTCCACTTCTGGATTCTCTATTCTGTTCCACTGATCTATGTGTCTGTTTTTGTGCCAGTACCACACTGTCTTGATGACCACAGCTTTGTAGTACAACCTGAAATCTGGCATTGTGATGCCCCCAGATATGGTTTTCTTTTTTAAAATTCCCCTGGCTATTCGGGGTCTTTTCTGATTCCATACAAATCTTAAAATAATTTGTTCTAACTCTCTGAAGAAAGTCCATGGTATTTTGATAGGGATTGCATTAAACGTGTATATTGCCCTGGGTAACATTGACATTTTCACAATATTAATTCTGCCAATCCATGAGCATGGAATATTTTTCCATCTCTTTGTGTCTTCCTCAATTTCTTTCAGAAGTGTTCTATAGTTTTGAGGGTATAGATCCTTTACATCTTTGGTTAGGTTTATTCCTAGGTATCTTATGCTTTTGGGTGCAATTGTAAATGGGATTGACTCCTTAATTTCTCTTTCTTCAGTCTCATTGTTAGTGTATAGAAATGCCACTGACTTCTGGGCATTGATTTTGTATCCTGCCACGCTACCGAATTGCTGTATGAGTTCTAGCAATCTTGGGGTGGAGACTTTTGGGTTTTCTATGTAGAGTATCATGTCATCGGCGAAGAGGGAGAGTTTGACTTCTTCTTTGCCAATTTGAATGCCTTTAATGTCTTTTTGTTGTCTGATTGCTGAGGCTAGGACTTCCAGTACTATGTTGAATAGCAGTGGTGAGAGTGGACATCCCTGTCTTGTTCCTGATCTTAGGGGAAAGGCTCCCAGTGCTTCCCCATTGAGAATGATATTTGCTGTGGGCTTTTCATAGATGGCTTTTAAGATGTCGAGGAATGTTCCCTCTATCCCTACACTCTGAAGAGTTTTGATCAGGAATGGATGCTGTATTTTGTCAAATGCTTTCTCTGCATCCAATGAGAGGATCATATGGTTCTTGGTTTTTCTCTTGCTGATATGATGAATCACATTGATTGTTTTACGGGTGTTGAACCAGCCTTGTGTCCCGGGGATAAATCCTACTTGGTCATGGTGAATAATTTTCTTAATGTACTGTTGGATCCTATTGGCCAGTATCTTGTTGAGAATTTTTGCATCCATGTTCATCAGGGATAATGGTCTGTAATTCTCCTTTTTGGCGGGGTCTTTGTCTGGCTTTGGAATTAAGGTGATGCTGGCTTCATAGAACGAATTTGGAAGTACTCCATCTCTTTCTATCTTTCCAAACAGCTTTAGGAGAATAGGTATGATTTCTTCTTTAAACGTTTGATAAAATTCTCCTGGGAAGCCATCTGGCCCTGGACTCTTGTGTCTTGGGAGGTTTTTGATGACTGCTTCAATTTCCTCCCTGGTTATTGGCCTGTTCAGGTTTTCTATTTCTTCCTGTTCCAGTTTTGGTAGTTTGTGGCTTTCCAGGAATGCGTCCATTTCTTCTAGATTGCCTAATTTATTGGCGTATAGCTGTTCATAATATGTTTTTAAAATCGTTTGTATTTCCTTGGTGTTGGTAGTGATCTCTCCTTTCCCATTCATGATTTTATTAATTTGAGTCTTCTCTCTCTTCTTTTTAATAAGGCTGGCTAATGGTTTATCTATCTTATTAATTCTTTCAAAGAACCAACTCCTGGTTCTGTTGATCTGTTCCACAGTTCTTCTGGTCTCGATTTCATTGAGTTCTGCTCGAATCTTTATTAGCTCCCTTCTTCTCTTGGGTGTAGGATCTATTTGCTGTTTTTTCTCTAGCTCCTTTATGTGTAAGGTTAGCTTTTGTATTTGAGTTCTTTCCAGTTTTTGAATGGATGCTTGTATTGCGATGTATTTCCCCCTTAGGACTGCTTTTGCTGCATCGCAAAGATTTTGAACGGTTGTATCTTCATTCTCATTAGTTTCCATGAATCTTTTTAATTCTTCCTTAATTTCCTGGTTGACCCTTTTATCTTTTAGGAGGATGGTCCTTAACCTCCATGTGTTTGAGGTCCTTCCAAACTTCTTGTTGTGATTTAGTTCTAATTTCAAGGCATTATGGTCTGAGAATATGCAGGGGACAATCCCAATCTTTTGGTATCGGTTCAGACCCGATTTGTGACCCAATATGTGGTCTATTCTGGAGAAAGTTCCATGTGCGCTTGAGAAGAATGTGTATTCAGTTGAGTTTGGATGTAAAGTTCTGTAGATATCTGTGAAATCCATCTGGTCCAGTGTATCATTTAAAGCTCTCGTTTCTTTGGAGATGTTTTGCTTAGAAGACCTATCGAGTATAGAAAGAGCTAGATTGAAGTCACCAAGTATAAGTGTATTATTATCTAAGTATTTCTTCACTTTGGTTAATAATTGATTTATATATTTGGCAGCTCCCACATTCGGAGCATATATATTGAGGATTGTTAAGTCCTCTTGTTGAATAGATCCTTTAAGTATGATATAGTGTCCCTCTTCATCTCTCACTACAGTCTTTGGGGTAAATTTTAGTTTATCTGATATAAGGATGGCTACCCCTGCTTTCTTTTGAGGACCATTCGAATGGTAAATGGTTCTCCAACCTTTTATTTTCAGGCTGTAGTTGTCCTTCTGTCTAAAATGAGTCTCTTGTAGACAGCAAATAGATGGGTCCTGCTTTTTTATCCAGTCTGAAACCCTGCGCCTTTTGATGGGGTCATTAAGCCCGTTCACATTCAGAGTTACTATTGAGAGATATGAGTTTAGTGTCATCATGATATCTATTCAGTCTTTGTTTTTGTGGACTGTTCCACTGAACTTCTTCTTAAAGGGGAATTTTAAGAGGCCCCCTTAAAATTTCTTGCAGAGCTGGTTTGGAGGTCACATATTCTTTTAGTTGCTGCCTGTCTTGGAAGCTCTTTATCTCTCCTTCCATTTTGAATGAGAGCCTTGCTGGATAAAGTATTCTTGGTTGCATGTTCTTCTCCTTTAGGACCCTGAATATATCCTGCCAGCCCTTTCTGGCCTGCCAGGTCTCTGTGGAGAGGTCTGCTGTTACCCTAATACTCCTCCCCATAAAAGTCAGGGATTTCTTGTCTCTTGCTGCTTTAAGGATCTTCTCTTTATCTTTGGAATTTGCAAGCTTCACAATTAAATGTCGAGGTGTTGAACGGTTTTTATTGATTTTAGGGGGGGATCTCTCTATTTCCTGGATCTGAATGCCTGTTTCCCTTCCCAGATTAGGAAAGTTTTCAGCTAGAATTTGTTCAAATACATATTCTGGCCCTCTGTCCCTTTCGGCGCCCTCGGGAACCCCAATTAAACGTAGGTTTTTCTTCCTCAGGCTGTCGTTTATTTCCCTTAATCTATCTTCATGGTCTTTTAATTGTTTGTCTCTTTTTTCCTCAGTTTCCCTCTTTGCTATCAACTTGTCTTCTAGGTCACTCACTCGTTCTTCCACCTCGTTCACCCTCGTCGTTAGGACTTCTAGTTTGGATTGCATCTCATTCAATTGATTTTTAATTTCTGCCTGATTAGCTCTAAATTCTGCAGTCATGAAGTCTCTTGAGTCCTTTATACTTTTTTCTAGAGCCACCAGTAGGTGTATAATAGTGCTTCTGAATTGGCTTTCTGACATTGAATTGTAATCCAGATTTTGTAACTCTGTGGGAGAGAGGACTGTTTCTGATTCTTTCTTTTGAGGTGAGGTTTTCCTTCTAGTCATTTTGCTCAGTGCAGAGTGGCCAAAAGCAAGTTGTATTGGGAAAAAGAGAAAAAGAGAGGAGAGAAAGAAGGAAAGAAAAGAGAAAGAGAAAAAAAAAGGGAAGAAAAAGAAAAAAAAAAGAAAAAAAAAGAAGAAAAAGAGAAAGAAAAAGAAAGGAGAAAAAAAGGGGGTGGGGGAAGGAAACAAATCAAAAAGCAAAACAAAACAAAAACAAAAACAAAAACAAAAACAAACAAACAAAAAAAGAACCACCGGGGAGTATCTTCTGATTCTGTGTACTTTAAGTCCCTTGGCTTCTCCTGGAAGTTGTCCGTCTAGCTGGTGTTCTGGGGGAGGGGCCTGTTGTGCTGATTTTCAGGTGTTAGCAGTTGGGGGAGCTGCTGTGCCCCTGCCTGGTGCAGGGCTCGGTGGGGGTTGTTGACCCCGTGAGGCCGCAGGAGGAACAGCCCCAGTGGCGGGGCAGCTCTGGAAACCTGGATTCAGCTCCGGCAGGAACTACAGAGCTCTCCGTCTGCAGGGCCTGGAGGCTCCGGGCGGGGCCGCTGATGTGCTCAGCTGGGGCAGGAGCGTCCTCGCTGTCCTGGGCCCTCCCGGCCTCTGCCTGTCCCGGGGGAGGCGGGATCCTGGGCTGTGTCCCGGCGCCCTGTGCTCCGGAGCCTGCGCTGGTGGATTCGCGCTCCCGGGCCGCGCAGCCCCCTCCGCGGAGCCGCCGCCCGAGCCCCTCCGAGCTGCTCCTGGAACCGCGCAGCCCCCTCCGCACGGAGCCTCTTCCTCTGCCCGAGCCCCTCCGAGCTGCTCCCGGGGCCGCGCAGCCCCCTCCGCGGAGCCGCCCCCGAGCCCCTTCAGCTGCTCCGGGTCCCGCCGGGTCCCGCCGTGCGCGCTGCAGCCCTTAGGGAGCTCGGCGCACTCTCCTGGGCGCGCAGTTGCTGTTACTGTCCCCGGGAGCCCGAGGGCATCCCCGCCCTCCTGGGTCCTGCTCCACCTCCCTGCGAGCCCCTTTCCCCCGGGAAGGTCGGTGCAGCTCCTGCTCCTCCGGGACGGGGCTCTCCTGTCCTGGGGACACTCGCCCCGGCCTCAGCCCGGCTCCTCGCGGGCCCCTCCCCCTTGGAGGCCTTTGTTCCTTTATTTCTTTTTCCCCGTCTTCCTACCTTGATAGAAGCGCGAACTCTTCTCACTGTAGCGTTCCAGCTGGTCTCTCTTTAAATCTCAGGCCGAATTCATAGATTTTCAGGATAATTTGAAGGTTTTCTAGGTAGTTTGGTGGAGACAGGTGATTTGGAGACCCTACTCTTCCGCCATCTTGCTCCTCTAATGCTTCTCTCTTTTTAAAAACTTTAAGAGGTTTTTCTTATTTTATGTCGCACCAATATTTTTAAGTGAATATTTTCCTTTAAGATTTCCTTCTTTGCCTTTTTCAGAAAAAAAAAAAAAACAAAACCTTATGCCCCTAGACAATAAAGTCAATTTTATACTTAATTAAAAATTTATTTGGGGCACCTGTATGGCTCAGTTGGTTGGACAACCAAGTCTTGGTTTCCATTCAGGTAATGTTCTTAGGGTCCTGGGATCCAGCCCTGTATCATGCTCTGCGCTCAATGGGGGAGTCGGCTTGGGATTCTTTTCCTCCCCCTGTCCTGCCTTTCTCCTGCTTACTCGTTCTCTTTCTCAACTAAATAAATAAATAAATTTTTTAAAAAAAATTTTGTTTTTTCATTTGATTTATTAATATACCTAAGTTTGTTGTGTATTTGTTAATACAGATCTAATATTTTTTTCATCAAAAAGTCTTTTGTACGAATGCATTAAATTCATAATCTGTCTTCCACACTATTATGAATACATTTTTATCTTTAAATGTATAATTGGGTCTATTTGGGAATCCTTCCTGAATTCCATAGGTCTGTTTGTCTATATGTTACTGGTATCATATTCTCTTAATTATGATATTTCCTGTTTAAATCTTCGTGTGTCAGAGGCAAATCTATTCATTATTTTTCTGTTTCAAAGTTAACTATTCATGGAAAATGACTCTACTTCATGATTTTAGACTCAGTTCTTAGTTCCATGAAAATTCTACTTAAATTTTGTAGTAACATCACTGACTTTATAGATTACACTTGGGAAAATCAGCGTGTCTATTATTTAATGAAGCTTTGGTTTCTTCAATTGTTCATAATCTATTTTATGATCATTAATAATAAACTGTATTTCCTTCACAAACTTCTTGTGCTTCTTAAAAAATGTAACACAAGTTAATTGTATGTTGTTGCTATTATGTTGCATATTTTTGTCTATTACACTTTCTAATTATTACTACTAATGTATAGGAATGCCACTGATTATATATATCTTGTGTACTGCAACCTTGCTTAACTTTACGGATGGTTCTAATAGTTTGTACATGGATTTTTTTCATTGTATCTTTAGGTCTTATTTTTCTTGGCAAAAAATCCAGAAGGTATTATACAGAATTGGTCATTGTGGACAACCCTGTCCTTACTAGAAACAGAATTCTGGTTTTATCTTAACTTTGCTGTTGATATTAATGGAAAATATCTTTTATCAACTTAGCAAAGTTTCTCAACATTTCTAGTTTGATAGTACATTGCTTTTTAATCAGAAATCGTGATAGAAAAGAAATAAAAATTTAAAAAAATAAAAAGAGAAATGGTTATAGATTTTAAAATTTAGAATAATTATCATAGTTTGTCCCTTAATGTTCTAATTTAGATAATTACCATATTGGCAAATTTTTATGCTGAACAAATTTTGTGCATGAATGAGATATGATATAGTTATTTATGGTATGATGTAATTTATCATTATATTTAGGATTTCCATAGCCTCATTCATAAACAGCAGTAGTCTATAATTTTATTTTTTTGTAGTGACTGGTGGGAAGGTAAATCTAGTCTTGAAAATAGCCTCCTCTTTTTTTTCTACTTTCTGTTTTCTAAAACCACTAGTATATGAAAGGGATTTTCAATATTTGGATAGATTTGTGATAGCAAAATCATAAAATACCTATATCCTAGTAAAGCAGGGCAGAATTTAGACTATAGGATTTGATTGCTTTAATACAAATTGTCTATTCATATTTTTGTATCAATATTAACCATTTATAGTTTTTAATAAAAAATAATCATTTTCTAGGTTTTAAAATACAATGGGAAATTTTATTCAGTATATATATTTTTAAAGATTTTTATCTATTCATTCATGAGAGACACAGAGTGAGAGAGAGAGAGGCAGAGAGACAGGCAGAGGGAGAAGCAGGCTCCATGCAGGGAGCCCGATGTGGGACTCTGATCCTTGGTCTCCAGGATCATGCCCTGGGCTGAAGGCGGCGCTAAACCACTGAGTCACCCAGGCTGCCCAGGGAGGAGGTTTAAAGTAAGTTTAAAACTTACTTGAATACATTAAAAATAAAATTATAACAAAATATAAGGTTGAAATAAATAGGTCTTTTATGTTGAAATGTTACAGAAAAAATAATATAATAAAAAATGAATAAGGACCAAGGATCAGAGTCCCACATTGGGCTCTCTGCATGGGGCCTGCTTCTCCCTCCGCCCGTGTCTCTGCCCCTCTCTCTCTCTCTCTCTCCCTCTCTCTGTGTATCTCATGAATAAATAAATAAAATCTTAAAAAAAATAAACCTCCTCCCTTTCTACCATTTTAGGTATATTACAGATTTTTGAGACACATAGTATTAAGATTTTCATCCGAACTGATTGATGCTGTTAATGGTCAATTAATTAAGTTATTTTACTGGCCAATCACACAAAACAATTCAAACATATTTAAAACATTTTATAGTTACCTAATAGAAATGAGATTAATTTAATATAAAATAAAATATTTTCATCAACATTTTGAGAAAAGTCCAAGGCTTTTTTTAAATTTATTTTTTAATTCAAGTATAATTGTCATATAGTGTCACACTAGTTTCAGGTGTATAATACAGTGCTTCACAAATTCTTTTTTTTTTTAAAGATTTTATTTATTTATTCAGGAGAGACACACAGAGAAGCAGAGACATAAGCAAAGAGAGAAGCAGGCTCCATGCAGGGAGCCTGATGTGGGACTAGATCCTGGGCCTCCAGGATCACGCCCTGGGCCAAAGGCAGATGCTCAACCACTGAGCCACCCAGGTGTCCCTGGTTCACAAATTCTATACATTACTCAGTGCTCATGACCATAAGTGTACTCATAATTTCTTCACCTATTTCACCCATTCTTTTACCCGCTTCCCCTCTGGTAACCAACAGTTTATTCTCTATATTTAAGAGTCTGCTTTGGTTTGTCTATTTTTTCTTTGCTTAATTGTTTTGTTCCTTAAATTCCGCATATGAGTGAAATCATATGGCATTTGCCTTATCTCATGTAGCATCATATCTTTTAGGTCCATCCATATTGTTGCAAATGGTGATATTTGACATTTGACACTTATATATATATATATATATATATAAATGTATATATTTGACATTTTGGATATCATATATATTTACCATTCATCTGTCAATGGGCAGTTGGGTTGCTTCCATAACTTGGTTATTATAAATAATGCTGCAATAAATATGGGGGTGAATATATCTTTTTGGATTAGTGTTGATATATTTTTGGACTAAATACCCAATAGTGGAATTATTACATCATATGGTAACTCTATTTTAATTTTTGAGCAACTTCCATTACTGTTTTCCACAGTGGCTAGAGCAGTTTGCATTCCCACCAAGAGTGCAGAAGGATTTCTTTTTCACCACTTCCTTGTGAACGCTGGTTTCCTGTGTTGTTGATATTAGACATTCTGACAGAGGTGAGATGATATCTCATTATGGTTTTGATTTGCATTTTCCTGATGATTAGCGATGTTGAATATCTTTTTGGGTGTCTGTTGGCCACTATATTTCTTCTTTAGAGAAATGTCTTTTCTTGTCTTCTGCCCATTTTTAAATTGAATTATTTGGCTTTTTGGTGTTGACTTTATAAGTTCTGTATGTATTTTTGATACTAGCCCTTTATCAATAGCCTTTTATTATCATTTGCAAACATCTTCTCCTATTTAGCAAGTCATCTTTTAGTTTTGTTGATTGTTTCCTTTGCTGTGCAGAAGATTTTGTTTTGAACTAGTCTCGGAACTTTATTTTTGCTTTTGTTTCCCCGGTCTCAGGAGACATATAGAAAAATGTTGCTACAACCAACATCAGAGAAATCATTGTGTGTGTTCTCTTCTATGTTTCTTATGGTTCCATGTCTCACATGTAGGACTTTAATCCACTTGAGTTTATTTTTTATGCATGGTATGAGAGGGCAGTCCAGTTTTATTCTTTTGCATATAGCTGTCCAGTTTTCCTAACACCATTTCTTGAAGATACTGTCTTTTCCCCATTGCATATTCTTGCCTCCTTTGTTGTAGATTAATTGACCATGTAATTGTGAGTTTATTTCTGGGTTTTCTATTCCATTCCATTGATCTATGTGTCTATTTTGTGCCAGTATCATATTGTTTTGATGACTATAGCTTTGTAGTAGATCTTAAAATCTGGGATTGTGATACCTCTTCTTTTTCAAGGTTATTTTGGCTATTTGGGGTCTTTCACAATTCATTACAAGTTTTAGGAATATTCATTCTAGTTCTGTGAAAAATGCTGTTGGTATTTTGGTAGGGATTGCATTGAATGCAAAGATTCCTTTGGGTACTATAGACATTTTAAAAATATTAATTCTTTCAATCCATGAACATGGAATATCTTTCTATTTGTGTCATCTTCAATTTCTTTCATCAGTGTTTTATAATTTTCAGAGTACAGCTCTTTTATGTCCTTAGTTAAGTTTATTCCTGGGTATTTTACTATTTTTTGGTGCAATTGTAAATGGGATTGTTTTCTTAATTTCTCTTTCTGGTACTTAATTATTAGTGTATAGAGGAAATGCAGTGAACTTCTGTAGATTGATTTTGTATCCTGCAACCTTACCAAATTCATTTACCAATTCTAGTAGCATTTTGGTAGGGTCTTTAGGGTTTTCAATATATAGCATTATGTCTTCTGTAATAGTGAATGTTTTACTTCTTTCTTACCAGTTTGGATGCATTTTATTTATTTTCTTTTCTGATCATTGTGGCTTGGGCATCCAGTACACTGTTGAATAAAAGAAGTGAGAGTGAAAATTCTTGTCTTGTATCTGATCATAGAGGAAAAGCTTTCATTTCTTCAATATTGAGTATGTGATTAACTGTGGGTTTTTCGTATATGGCCTTTATTATGTTGACATATGTTCTATCCAGACCCACTTTGTTGATAGTATTTATTATGAATGTATATTGTCCTTTGTCAAATGCTCTTTCTGCATCTATTCTGATGATCATGATTTTTATCTTTCTCTTGTTAATGTGTTATATCACATTGATTAATTTGCAAATATTTAACTATACTTATATACCTAGAATAAATTCCATTTGATCATAGTGAATGATTTTTTTTAATGTATTGTTGGATTTGGGTTTGCTAATATTTCGTTGAGCATTTTTGCATTGCATTCATCAGGGATATTGGCCTGTAGTTTTATTTTCTTTTTCTTCTTCTTCTTTTGATTGTAGTGTCTTTATCTGGTTTTGTTATCAAGGTAAAGCTGGCTTCACTGAATGAATTTGGAAGCTTTCCTTCCTCTTAGTTTTTTAAAAATTTGAGAAGAATAGGTATTAAGAATTCTTTAAATATTTGGTAGAATTCACCTGTGAAGCCAGCTTGTCTTGGACTTTTGCTTGTTGGGAAATTTTTGATTACTGATTCAATTTCATTGCTAGTCATTGGTCTGTTCAAATTTTCTATTTCTTCTTGATTTAGTTTTGTGAGGTTATATGTTCCTAGAAATGTATCCATTTCTTCTAGGTTGTACAACTTGTTGCAGTATGTTTTTTCATTGTATTCTTTTATAATCCTTTTTATTTCCGTGATGTTGTTATTTCTCCTATTTAATTTCTGATTTTATTTATTTGAATATTTTGTTTTTGTTTTTCATGAGTCTGGCTAAAGAGTTAAAAATTTGTTTGTTTGTTTGTTTTCAAAGAATCATCTGGTTTCATTGATCTGGTCTATTTGTTTTTAGTCTCTATTTCATTTATTTCTGTTCTCATCTTTATTATTTCCTTCCTTCTTCTGGCTTTGGGTTTTGTTTGTTTGTTTGTTTGTTTCCATATATATGTATGTATGTATGTATGTATGTATGTATGTATTTGTATTTTAAAGACCACATGCCCAGCATGAGGCCAAATGTGGAGCTTAAACTCAAAAACCCTGATATCAGAAGCATTAGCCAAGATTAAGAGTCTAGTGCTTGATTGACTGAGTCACCTAGGCACCTCTGTTCTTCTTTTTCTAGCCCCTTTAGGTATAAGGTTAAGTTGTTTACTTGAGGCTTTCCTTGCTTCTTGAAGAGGGCCTATATTACAATAATCTTCCCTCTTAGACCAGCTATTGCTGCATCTTTAGGAATTTACATCATTTGTTTCCATTTTAACTTATCTCCACATATTTATTTCCTCTTTGATTTCTTGGTGTCCAGTCATCATATAGTAGCATGTTATTTAACCTTCATGTATTTGTATTCTTTCCAGAATTTTCCTGTGTTTGATTTTTAGTTTTATACTGTTGCAAATCAAAAAAAGTATGTGATATAATTCCAGTCTTTTTGAGTTTGTTGAGACTCATTTTGTGGCTGAACATGTAATTTACTCTAGAAAATGTTCCATCTGTACTTGAAAAGGATCTGTATTCTGCTATTTTTTATGTAATGTTTTAAGTATATAAGTTAGATTCATCTAGTCCAGTGTGTCATTCAAAGCCACTTTTTCCTTGTTGATTTTCTGTTTGGATCAGTTATCCTTTGATACAAGTGAGGTGTTAAAGTTTCCTACTCTTATTTTATTATTATTGATTTCTTCCTTTAAGTCAGTTAATGGTTGCTTTATATATTTGGGTGCTTCCATGTTGGGTGCTTAAATATTGACAATTGTTATATATTTTCTTGAATTGTTCCTTTTATGATCATGTAGTGTTCTTCTTTGTCTTTTATTATAGTCTTTGTTTTAAAGTCTATTTTGTCAAATATACATATTACTACTCCAGCATTTTTTGTGTTTTTAATTGTATGGTGAATGTTTTCCATCCCTTCCCTTTCAGTCTCTAGGTCTGAAAATGTGTCTCTTATAGGCAGCACATAGATGACTCTTCCTTTTCTATCATATCAGATAATATATTGTTACCCTATGTCTTTTGATTGGAGCATTTAGTCCATTTCCACTCAAAGTAATTATTGATAGGTATGTAGTTATTGACATTTTGTTACAAGTTTTAAGGTTGTTTTTGTATTTCTTCTCTAATCATTTCTTCTCTTGCTCTCTTCCCTTGTGGTTTGCTGGCTTACTTTAGTGATATGCTTGGATTTCTTTCTCTTTATTTTATGTATCTCTATTAAAGATTTTTGATTTATGGTTACCATTAGGTTTATATATAACATCTATATTATATTGATGCTCTCTCTTAAGTTGGAACTCATTCTAAAAGCACTAAATTATTATTTCTCTCCCCCTCACACTTTATGTATATTGTGTCATACCTACCATCCTTTCATTTTGTGAATCCACTGACTGATTTTTAAAAGATTTATTAATCTGGGCAGCCCAGGTGGCTCAGCAGTTTAGCACTGCCTTCAGCCCAGGGTGTGATCCTGGAGACCCTGGATCTAGTCCCACATCAGGCTCCCTGCATGGAGCCTACTTCTCCCTCTGCCTGTGTCTCTCTGCCTCTCTCTCTTTCTCTCTCTCTCTGTCTGTCTCTCTGTCTCTCATGAATAAATAAATAAAATCTTTTTTTTAAAAAGATTTATTAATCTGAGAGAGAGAGAGTGTGTGTGTGAGAGCAAGCAAGTGGGGGAAGAAGCAGAGGGACAGGGAAAGAGAAAATTTCAAGCAGACTCCCTATTGAACACAGAGCTGATATAGGGCTCAATCTCATGACTAAGATCATAATCTGAGTCAAATTCAAAAGTCAGATACTCAGCTGAATGAACCACCCAGGTGCCCCTCCCTTGACTGATTTCCTTAGATATACTTAATTTTATTGTTTTAATGTTCCCTACTTTTCTTACTCCTGCTTATGGTCTTTCCACTCAAAGAATCTCTTTTAATATTTTTCTAAGGTTGGCTTAGTGGTGATGAAACTTTTATTGTCTAACAAACTCTTAGTATCTCCTTCTATTCTGAATGGAAGCTTTGCTGGATAGCATGTTTTTGGCTGCATTTTTTTTTTTCCTTTCAACACTTTGTATATATCATGCCACTCTTCTGGCCTATAAAATTTCTGCAGTAAAATTATCAGATAGCTTTATGGGGTTTCCATTTTATGTAACTTATTTTCTCTTGTTGCTTTTACAATTTTCTCTTTATGACTCCTTTTTTCCATTTTAATTACTATGTATCTTGGTATGGACCTCCTTGGGGTAATTTTGTTGGAGGTTGCTTTCTGAGTCTGGATTTCTGTTTTCTTCTCCAGATTCAAAAGCTTTCAGCTATTATTTCCCCAAATAGGTTTTCTGTCCCCCTTTTCTCTCTTCTCTTTTTAGAATCCCTATAATAAAAATGTTATCATGTTCAAGTGTGTTGCTGAGTTTCCTTAATCTATTTCTATTTTGTATTATTCTTTTTTCCCCTTCTGTTCAGCTTGATTGCTTTCCATTACCTTGTCCTCCATGGCAGTGATCCATTCTTCTGCTTATTCTGGTATAGTATTTATTCCCCATAGGGTATTTTTAATTTCATTTATTGAGTTCTTCATCTCTGATTGGTTCTTTTTAATGTTTTCTATCTCTTTGTTGAGAGCCTCACTGAGATCTTTCAGTCTTTTCTCAAGTCCAGTGAGTGTCTTTTAAACATTACTTTAAATTCTCTATCTGCCATATTATGTCTATTTTGTTTAGTTCTCTTGCTGTGATTTTCTCTGTTCTTTCTTTTGGGGCATATTGCTCTGTCCCCTCATTTTGTCTAGCTCTTTGTGTCTGTTTCTATGTGTTGGGAAAGTCAGCTGCATCTCCAGTTTTTAAAAGTAATGGCTTTATGAAGAAGAGGTCCTGTACTGCCCTGCAGTGCAATTTCCCCTATTCACCAGAACCTGGTGCTTAAGGGGTGTCTCCTATGTGTTTTGTGTGCTCCCTGATGTTCTGAAAGAGCTGGGTTTGTCTTCATTCCCATTATCTGCAATCTCTTTGCCTGTTGCATGCAGCATTTGGTCTCTGTGTTACTACACCAGTCTAGAGCTAACTGAGACTTGATTGTGTCAGACTAGGCATTTCCAAGTCTTCTTTTTAAATAAGTATGTGCTCTTTTGATCTGACAATTTTTCTTTATAAATGAATTTCACAAAATATTTGATAACATTAAAGTTTCCATTTCTTTTAAGTGGAAAGTAACTTAAAGATACTTTCAAATAAATCTTAGTGCAAACTTCTTTTACATTTTTATGAGTGCTTCTCTTTTATAGTTTGACAATATTTACAGTTTTCTTAAACATTCGTATATTATTTCTTTACCTAATTAAAAGCTAATTTGCATAATGATAAGTATAGCTGACATAGGTAGATTTTTGGATAAAACCCACTGATTCTTTGTAATTATATGGTTGACCTTATTGTTGCAGAATTGTGCAGATATGTTATCTATAGAGAAATTTGTTATCTATAATTGTTCAATATGCCAGACATTGCTAGTGTGCTTTACAGAGGAATCCAAGAGTGTTGGTAGTTTAGTTCATTTACATCAAAATTCCACAAGGGAGTGGTTAGTTAGAGTTATGTCCCATTCTATGGACTTTCACCTATGTTTTTAATATTACCCCCTCTTTAGGGTCTCTGTCACTTACAAACAATATACTGCTTATTTCTCCCATCTTAAAGATGAAACAACATTCTCTAGTAATTGCCTGAAAATGTGCCTTTTCTTTGTTATTTTTATATCTGAATGGCACAAAGAAATTGGTTTAATGGTAAATTCAGATTAAGAGAAAGGAAAATGTCGGAACAGCTAGCTGGCTCAGTCTGTTAAACCACCAACTCTGGTTTCAGCCTAGGTCATGATCACAGGATCCTGAGATCAAGCCCCGCATTGGGCTCCACACTTAGTGGGGAGTCTGTTTCTCTGCCTCTTTCTCTCCGTTTCCCGTTGCCCTTTCCCCGTGCTCATGCATTCTATCTCTCTAAAATAAATAAATAAGTCTTAAAAAAAAAAAAAGGAAAGCATCATAACCCTGTCCATCTCTAATAAAGACTACATAACCAGAGATTCAGTAGAATGCCTTTCAATAACAGTATCTTTTTTCCAAAAAAATTGTTTGTATTTCATATGTTTTTGCTGTATGCATTAAAACTAATTTCTATAATTAGATCATTGGCTTTATTTTAAACCCATCCTCAAGAATTGGTACCTATTTTGGTTTCTGAAGCACATGTCTTCTCTCTGTATTTTAATAGTTAAGCTATGTCCTATGCTTATTTATTAGAATTCCTAGATATCTAGACATTCTTAGAGTAGTTTTGAAGTTCTGGTATAATATTTCAAAATGTCAAATGGAAACAATAGAGTTAATAATAAACTGTCTATACCAGTTAACTGATTTGACAAACATTGCTTTTGGATCTTTTATCAGTTCAATATGATATCATTTGATTCTGTTTCCTGAAAGTTATTTCTAACAAGCATATTTCCTTTAATTAATATAATGGAGAAATATTTTCACTTTCCATAGATTTGTTCTGTTATGCTTCCATTTACAAAAAAAAGTTCCATATAAAACTTTTCTGTGTATTATATGTTTAAAATATAAATGGGTAAGTATTTTTTATTTTGTTTTATCTCATAGTGCTTCTTAACAGTGACTTCTGGAGTTTGAAAGATCATGTTTCATGATCTGCTTTTTAGACACTCTCTCCCTGGTAATTCAAAGTTAAGCAGAGGATTGTTGTTAACTTTATCTTAAATGCTGTTCAATATTTTATGCAGAGGACATTAATACATCACTGTATCATAAAAAGTTGAGTGAAAAACATATTTCAAAAATGTCTATGGCATGATTCAAAGTTCCTTAATTCAGAGTTTTACCTTAGTTTACTCCTTAAGGGATGAATGTTTATGTTTTTGTTTTGTAAACTTTAAGAATGGAAACAATATAATTTTTAAGAGAAAATAATTTTAATGGAAATGACATTGCTTTATACAATATCAAAACAAATTCAGAAAATTCATTATTTATGCCCTGTTTTTCTTATTTCTCATCATTAGCTAGGCATAAGGCCTGAAATGAAATACATTCTCATCAGTCTGTCACTGACAGGCCACTTTTATCAATTGCATGCTGTTGATCAGTATGTGTGAACTTGACACTTTCATCACAAGATGACTCCTGTTGAAATGCTGTCTATATGAGTCACAGAAACTATATAGTAAAATTACAGCAGGGGCTCTGATTCTGAGAGTTCAACATAGAGATAATTGAATGAAGCTTTTTTCACCTTCAAAAAGGAAATTCTATCAACATTTTGAATGGAGGGCAATAAACAATCACAAGAAACTCAGTTTACTTGTCATCCTAAAAAGGACAATAAGTGTTCTTTTTTCTTTGGAAATTAAAATTGAAGTGATGACATAAGAATCCTATAAGTATCAGCTCTTTTTCTAATCAGGTTAAGGATTTTTAATATTGAGTTCTATCAAACTGTATTTTATTAATCTTCTACAATATATCAGGGACTCTGAAAAATTCTGGGATACAAATAATACCTGTCTCTGGCTTCAGAGATATCATAGCCAGTTATGATTGATACTTAAACAGATATTAAAAATTAATTGTGATAAAAATGTTTGACTATTTACTGAGAGTTAAAACATACTATGTATTCTTGTAAGTATAGAGAAGAGAATGTTCCAGGGCTTTAGAAACTGATCATGGAAGGTCTTTTGAGAGATATGAAGATTAAACAAATACCTAAAGGAATTTCTGTAAATACAAGTATGAAGCTTAACATTTCTGAAGTACTCAAATTAGCCTGCATTTGTGACATCCCTCTCTACCTCCCCTCTTCTCTCCTTAGATTCAAGGATTTGGTTATTCAGTCCTTGAGTTTTGCCTCATGGATCTAGAACTCCTGGGTGTCACTTACTTTTGGAAAGGGCTCTTGAGCACTTTCTTGTAGTTTCAAGCTTGAGGTAGAATGTGTTGTGGGGACATGTGTCCTGGGGCTGCTCTTTTAATCTTTTGGGAGCTGTATACTAAATATTTAGGGATTTAACAAGCCAGTTTGAGGAACTTGAAATTGAGCATGATTGTAGTATTTACACATGGAAATTGGTACATGCTAGAAATCAACCTCCCTATCCTTTCTCACAACTGATTTGCCAGCATACCAGGTATATCAAATACGTCAAAATTGATGGCCTAGGAAGGATGATATTGTGGATTCCATTTAAATCAATATTCTTAAAACTATTTTTCAAGATTAACTAGGTGGAGTCATTAAGTTGTAGGAATAAGAGGAATGGGAAAGAATAAATGTTATTGACAAGTTTGATCTCTTTACAGTAAGCAATGTGGCACTTTTTTTCAGACTTTCTTTCTTATTTCACTAAAATAAGAAAAGGAGGGTGACTGGATGACGGCCACTGAGTGGGGCACTTGATGGGATGAGCACTGGGTGTTATTCTATATGTTGGCAAATTGAACACCAATAAAAAATAAATTTATAAAAAAAAGAAAAGGAAAGAAAGAAGGGAAAAAAGGACATGTTGCTTAACATATTGATGCTCTTTAGAAGATAGTTTAACAAAAATCCATGGGATCTAAAGCAGGATCTCAAATTATTCCTTTTAATCATATAGTTCCCCCTCTGAGCAGAGTTCTGGCACATGGTTTTATCTACATATTATTACACTTCTACTTCTATACTTATGTTCCAATGTTATTTTGTCCCCTTTATGGAACTGACCACCAGAACCTGCCAAGATGGTCCCCAGCTTAATTACTTTCTGATCAGAGATGTCTGGCAGTGGACAGTGAGTCATGTGACCTATCTACCAGAGCTGTGTTGACTGATGGTGACTTATTTTAATTAGCAATATGTAAAGATAATTTATAATGTTAATTTAAATGTCTCTTCTATTTTGCCTCTTGTATGCCTCTAATTCAATATTGCCCAATAAAATATAATACTCCATTTTTGTTGTTTATCTGAAATTAAAATTTAACTGGGCATACTGTATTTTTATTTTCTGAACTTAGCACACCTTCTCCTCTCTAAATTTCAGTCTGACCCTTAGACAGCAAGAGAATTTTGGAAAGTGTATAAGCTTCACAGATTTATAATAGAAGGAAGTGGAAGTGAAGGGGAGATGATCTTTTTAATCTGCTGGTTCTCTGGAAAGTTGCAGAGGCTTATAGGCTCACCTCTAAAAATCCTATTTAAGAATGTGTTTCTAGTATACTTTAAGCTTGGAAAAAAAGAAGAACATCAGGTTTAAATTGGAAAACATAAACATCTTTCTCAGAGAGAAAATATATTATAATCCCTCCAAAAGCAAATAAAACAAGAATTACAAAGGAAATAATCCAAACATATAAAAATGCTTTATTTGGAAAGGAAATTTCTAGGACATGATGTGTGATTTAAAGGAACACTTTTATATGCTCTACCTTCATATAATCATTAGAGATTCCTACATATGATGTTTGGAACTTATTAAAAATAACTTTTATATCAGTGTCTGTAAGACTTGACTCATGGACGTGGTACTTTGAAGCAGTAAATTGCAGGCTTTAGATTCTACCTCAGTGTGAATTCTATCTTCATTTCCTGTCCACTTGTGTACTTTTATCCAAATTACTTAATTTTCTAGGTCAAGTTTTGTCATTTCTAAAATACAGTAACCAAAGCATCTTGCTCATAGGATTCTTATGGAAAGTTAGCACAGGGCAGCCCCAGTGGCGCAGCGGTTTAGCGCCGCCTGCAGCCCAGGGCGTTGATCCTGGAGACCTGGGATCAAGTCCCACATCAGGCTCCCTGCATGGAGCCTGCTTCTCCCTCTGCCTGTGTCTCTGCCTCTCTCTCTCTCTCTCTCTAGCTGTGTCTCTATGAATAAATAAATAAAATCTTAAAAAAAAAAGGAAAGAAAGTTAGCGCATATAAAACACTTAGAGCAGTGCCTGGCACACACATGTACTCAATACCCATTAAATATTAGTATCATCAATACTACTGGATACAGTAAAAAATACGCACCAAACAATCAACTGGGAAAAATTTGAAAATGGTTAATAAAGAGTGATTATGAACATTTACTGTATTCAAAGACAATATAGGATTTTCATGGTTTATATTAGTATTTCTACAGTGAGTCCATGAACTACACTGGAAGTCAGTTGTTCCTGACAGCTTTCATGAAGTTATCTTTTGTGTTGGGTGGTAATAAATTAATGGAAAGCCAAAAGAGTGCACTTTCCATGTAAAAAATTCTGTTCTTGATTGAGTTAATTTAAAAAATATTAGTACTAAAGATTTATTGAAACATCTTGATTGCTTAGTGTATTCCTTCAACTTTAATGATTTTTTGAAGAAATGGCTGAGCAGTCTATAATATCAATACTTTTTGCCTATTAAAACTATTGAATAAGGCAGCCCTGGTGGCTCAGTGGTTTAGCATCACCTTCGGCCCAGGGCGTGATCCTGGAGACCCGGGATCGAATCCCACATAGGGCTCCGTGCATGGAGCCTGCTTCTCCCTCTGCCTGTGCCTGTGCCTCTCTCTCTCTCTCTCTCTCTCTCTCTCTGTGTGTGTGTGTCTTTCATGATTAAATAAATAAAAATAAAAAAATAAAAAAAAAACTATTGAATAATACCAAAGATCATAAATTGACTTAAGAATAAAAGGGAGGCTTTTTAACTGACATTTAACAATCACTAATATTTTAGAGGAATGGCTTTATAGAAATTTAACAACCTGCTTTGGCTCACTGACAATTTTCTGTCTTTAGCTAAAATACTTTTTGCTTTGGATCTACTTCCTGGAGAATATATTATTATTATTATTATTATTATTATTATATTATTATTATTATTATTATTTTCATTCAGTACACATACATAGTATACAAGCAAGTGTTTTGTTTTTTTGTTTTTCTAATGGTCAGAACGCTAGCACTGTGGCTTCTTAAACAGTACTAACAACCACAGTGACACTTTAACATGTTTCATATAATAACAAGCATGGTAATTTCTGAACATGGGCACTTTTATAGAAAGGGGTCAAGGTCCTCCTCTCCTCTGGTGGCTATTGGGAATATTTCTCGAATTGTTGTGGTGAATTACAAACACAGTCCTATATTTTTAATTTAGAAAGTTTTTTTGAGTTGGCCCAACATAATTTATATTCATTAAAAATTAAAGGAAAAAAAAAGAAAAGAAAAAACAGTTTGGTTTATCCTAGCCCCAAATTGAGTGGATGTGTCATTCAAAATGTATTATAGCCTTTAATAAAAATATTTTAACTAGTCTTTAACACAATTCTTAGTTTCTATACCAGTTTCTATTCACTTATTTCCATTTCTTTTTCCCATATAACCCTATCAGTCTTCCGCCACCTTAATTACACCCTAATTCCATTTGCTACAAGTTGAAAAAGTCTGATTTTATTTCTAGTAATTTTTCCCCTCATATTCTATGCTATAAAAAGGTAGAACTGACTTTTGTTACTTAGAATGAAAATGCTTTTCACTACCTGGTTGCATGTAAGATTATTTTAACTATCCTTATTTTTAAAAAGTTATCAGAATATTAATTTTCCATGAAATATTTGTAAGACTCATTTTTTTCTTATTTGATTAACTGCTATATCTGGAAGAATATACATCCCATAGGCTGTGCTCAATACACTTGCTAAAGAAAGTAGTAGTTGAAGAAAACAATGTATTTATTTGTACTTTTGTTTTCAATTCATAAAAATTTTCCCAATTAAGTTTTTAAACTTAATTCTTTTAAATGATAATAATTTATTTTGAGAAGAAGACAGTGGCATTCTTTGCCCTCAATGTGAATCATCTTTTTCATTTTTCATAATTTGTGTTCTGTTCTTTATGTTATAAGACACTGATGTTTACCTCCTAATATCAGTTTTTATATTTCTTAACATTTTGTGAAAAATTTGAAACATATATAGAATAAGAAAAAATGTTATATAATGAGAGAGAAATATTATAACAACCCTGCTGGTAAGTGTTCACCAGCTTCAACAATTAACAGCATGGCAAATTTTGTTTTATTTAGATCACTAACCATTGTTCCCACTGTGTCAATGGATTATTTTGAAGTAAAGCACAAACCTCATCTCATCTATGTTTCCTATGAATTTCTAAAAGGTAGAAACTTTTTGAACATATTTCCAATAACATTGGCACACTACAATATTACCAGTTATTTCTTAATATAATCAAATATTTAGTCGTTGATTACATTTCCTCTAGAAATCTGTTTTCTTTGCTTCAGAAGCTTTTTCCTTTTCAGTTTGTTTCCATCATAATCCAAATAGCACAATGCCAGAATTGCAGTGGATTGTGTATAGATTCAAATAATTTTTTAAATGAATATTTCTTAAATATATCTTTCAGTATTAAGTCTTCAGGTGTTCCTACTAGATGGAGGTTTGGTCTCCTCTACTGATCTAAATTTGTTATTCTTTCTTCAATCATTTCTTCCTTATCCATTTATTTTCTGTTTTAATTTTTTCTCTGTATTGCCCCTTTACCTTCTTTATTGCTAAAGGAAACATATATTAGGTTTATTTCCTGTAAACATATATTGGGTTTATTTCCCTTTATGGTTTTTCTCTTTTTTTTCTAAAATATTTTATTTATTTACGAGAGAGAGAGAGAGAGCACAAAAGGGAAAAGCAGACTCCCCCCTGAGCTGAGACCAACATGGGCCTTGATCCCAGGGCCCTGAGATCATGACCTGAGCTGAAGGTAGATGCCTAACCAATTGAGTTACTCAGACACCCCACACACCTTTATGTATTTTTTTCAAATTTAAAACTTATTTCTGAAATAATAGTTTCTTTTATTTTTAATTATGTCTTGAGTCCTATCACCACACTTATGAGTTTTCTAATTCTGAGTTTTCTTCAATACTTTATAACATTTTCTTAATATCTTATAGCTGGTTTTTATATGGCTTGTTTTTCTCAAATTTTCGAGCATGTTTCTGGCAAGCTTTTATTGTTTGTAGGGATGTACTTTGCTCCTGTTCTCCTTCTTTTAACAACTTTGACCCAATCCCTTGTGTTGTCTGTTTTTACAAACAATTGATTACCTGAACTTTTTTTTTAAAAGATGTTTCTTATTTATTTATTTAGAGAGCAAGCATGAGTGGGCGGAGGGGCAGAGAGAGAAAGAGAGAGAGAATCCCAAACTGACTGTGTTCTGAGCACAGAGCCCAATGCAGGGCTCAATGCCAGGACCCTGAGATCATGACCTGAGCCAAAATCAAGAGTCAAGCAATCAACCAACTGAGCCATCCAGATGCCCCTACTTGAACATTTTAAGAGAAACATGATAAAGGATAATTTTTTTCTATGTCACACTTTAAAATTATGAAACCATACTGCTGTGGGCCCTGCAAACCTTTCTGTGGAACTCTATGGAATCCTATTCTTCCTCATGCCAGCTACCATTCTCCTATTGGTTACCTGAGCTTTACAATGAGTAACTTTTGGAATTCTCACTCTAGTCAGATGTTCCATTGCTTTCTCTTGCACAATTGTGGGCAAAACACAAACAATCCTTGTTGTTGTCTGTGTTTGCATCATCTGATTATATTTTAGAGCTAAGGATAATGTAGTAAACGAGCTTTGTTTTTGATGTTGTACGTAGATTTTTGTTTTGCTATTCTTAGGTTCTCCCCATCTGTTTTTAAATGGAGAGATAGAGGTGATTGTACAAAAAAATGCTGTTATCTTCTTAGAACCTCCTTATGAAATTTGTCATAAAACATATTCAGATGCTAAAACACATTTTTGTGATCTAAGAAAGGAATCGACAAGCTGAAATTTATTATTAGATGATATGTGATTTTTAAAATATTGTGAAAAGTTATACATACAAAAGGTGTAAAGAATAATACATTAATATTCATGGACCACTTCTCATATGCAGAAATGTATATCCCAACATAATAATAATATTCTTATTTTCATCCTCTTTGGAAAAACTACTTTTTCTCATTTCTAAGCCTTGTTTTATTCTTTTAATTCCATACAAATGGGATGTCATTGTTTAAGTTTATCTGCAAACTGTTTTTTAACTCATTTTTAATGGTTGTAGCCTATTTATTTTTATTGCTGTGTAGAATTCCTTTTTTCTAATGGTTTTTGTTGTTCCAAGATTTGACTTATCTTTTCACATTCTTACACTTTTACTTATAATTCAGAAGACTTGAATTTTAATGTTATTAATGGTATCACTTTTTTAACATATCATTTTAGAATTTAGAATCTTTTGAGAAATTCTATCTACCCAGAGATCATAGAAATAATTTCCTACATGTCTTTCAGAAGTTTTAAGTTGACTTTTCACATTTAGTTTTCTTATATCTGGAGCTGTTTGTTATGTAACATAGGAATTCAATTTTATTTATCTTTTATGAATAAGCAATTGTTAAAGCACCATTTAAGTGTTCACCACTGATCTGCAATCCAAGTTTTCATGTTTATTTGGGTCTGTTTTTGCAGTAGTAAATTAGGTCCATTTATCTATTTTCTTTGTTGATGTGCCAATGCTAGAATGTTATAATCATGGTAGCTTAATAATGTCTCATTTTATAATAGTTCAAGCTTACAAACAGATTCCTTTCCTTCTAAATTGACTTGGATATTATTGACCCTTTGTAGAGCCCTACAAATCTTAGAATTAGCTTGTTAAGGTCTGCATGCATATTTAAAATCTTTTGTTATTTTGACTGGAATTGAATTGAACTGGTAATTTGTGGAGGAGTTTTCAGGACACCATAAATTATTGAGTTTTCCATACATTAACATGGCATACTGTCAAAATATTTAGGTATTTTCCGTATTATGTCAAGACTTCTTCAGCTTATTGTAATTATTAATGCCTAATTATTTTCAGAATGTGCATACTTCTATTATATTATTTAGCATTTTTGTACTTAACATCTGTTTATATCTGCATGGAGCCTAATGCAGTTGAATCGTGTCCTCTTCAAAAGCATATTGGAGTTCTAACCCTCATTACTTGTGAATGTAACCTTTTTCTGGAAATTGATTCTTTGAAGTTGTAACCAAAGCAATCAAGTTAAGGCAAGGTCATACTAAATATGGATGGACCTAAAATCCAATGACCAGTGTCTTTATGAGAAAGGTTGAGGAGATAGAGAAAAAACAAAACACATATGGAGAGAAGATGACCATGTTGAGATGGAAGCAGAAAGAGACAAGCCAAGTTCTAAGGATTGCTGGTACTCACCAGATGCTAGAGAAGTAAGGTAGATTTCTTGACGAGAGCTTTTGGAGGGAGTATGACCCTGTTGAGACCTTATTTTCAGACTTCCAGCCTCTAGAACTGTGAGAGGATAAATGTATGTTGTTTAAAGCCATTCAGTTTGTTGTTGTTTGTTATAGCAGCCCTAAGAAACTAATACAAAATTGTGTTATTGAGTGTAGCCTTTCACTGGTTATTACAAAAGTACTATAAACAATAACAATCAGTTTCACTTTGATACTATTACTACATTTGATCGAGAGTACAAGTTATATATGACAAAGAAAATGAAAGAGCACTGATATTTTTGTGTGTGCCCACTATTTGCTAAGATCTGTACTAAGTGCAGTTACATGGATTATTTAATATATTACTCATCAACTTTATGAGGCATTAACTTTTACAATCTTCTTTTCTTATAGCTGAAGTGATCAAAAGAGAGGGAGATTTTGTTTTCCCCCTTAAAGCTGGTTGAGTTACAGTCATGATCAAACCGTAGTTCTGGCTATCCTTAAGAGTTTTTAAGCTGCCTTTCCTTACTAGGGATTCAATGATCATTCCACTATCAAAGGGCGTTGTTGTCAATCTTGCTTAGAGGTTTAAAGAACAATATTTTATTCAAATAAATATTTTCTTGGAACTCCAATATATGAAAGAGGAGCAGAAATTTCTGGAACTATGTCTGCTTTTCCTATCATTGTCACTCCCAGCCTGACTGCAGTACTACTCTATGACCCCATGAAAACTCAAGTCTTAGCAAAACATAGAATTGAAACTGACATCTTTGTTTTAGTAGTATGGAAAATGAGACCATAAAGACAAAGTGATTTGCTCACAATCACTGTATCAGATCCTGACAGAACTGAGATCAATAGAAGTCCTACAGAGAAGGAGAAGACCAGCCAACTTTTTGCAGCATAATTGATATGGGACATCTGGGCTTCATTTTTTTCTTCTCATAGATAAAACAGGAAGCCCAGGCATTACTAAGCAAACTATCCCACAGCTGCAGGCAGTACCATGAACAGCTGTGAGCAATGTGCATTTTATGAAATAATACAGATGTTCTGAATTATAAATATTGCTGAGGCATTAAATGCCATCTTAAATAGAGATTAATTACACAGGTAATAATGATAGTGCTAGAGAATGCATGTCTTAGCTATGAGTAAAACACATTGTCTTCCAAGTATTATATATTAGACTTTGTAAAATATAGTTTTTGTTAGCCTAAAGAGGAACTAATGAATTTGAGCTAACTGCTGAAATTTTTCTTTTCTTTTTCCTCTGCATCTACTCATTGGGAAAATGTATTGATCTTAGGTGAATATGAACAAATATCTCAACTTTTTGTCAAAATTTCTAAATACATAGAACTTTGCAGTGTGGATTATAGAACAATCTGGCTTCCCTAAGGTATATCAAGACCTTAAAGTACCAATTGAATTTTGCAAGTTTCCACATGATAAAAGTATGTTACCTGGAATGGGCCATTCCTAACATACACCCTCAAATGTCAGAGTATCTGCTATAGTCGTATTTCCTGGAAATCTGTTTGGGATAATAAACAGAATGATAAAGTTAGACCTTGGAGATTTTGGGAAAAAACAGTCATCAGGGTAGATTGGGATATATATCTAAACATGTATTACCACTAATGCTATCAGTAGATCAATCAACCTGTAACAAGCAACCAATGATTGTCTTAATATCTAACTTACTGGCATATAAATAAGCATTTGCAAATTTGTCTCTACCTCCCTGAATTCTTCTATATGGAAGATTCAAATAACTCTCTTAAAGATGTGATAGGAGTGGAAGTCTGTTATACCTGTGTGTATCCGTAGCTTGTGCCTCAGACATGCCTGGAACAGCCCGATGTCAGCTTATGGAAATCACTGCTATTGTAACAACTAGTGAGTTATTTAACTCCTACTCTCATACATCTTCTGGGATCATAATCAGACAGTAAGTGTCCTGAAATTGGCTTATTCCTTTTCTTCAAAATCGTAGTCCAGAGCTCAGGTCAATGTTTGAAAAGTCCTGCTTTAAGTAGGCATGGTCCTGTCTTGGTTCTGAACCTACAGCCCTGCCTGGTCTGATGGTATTAGGAACTTCTGTTCAAGTTAGTGGGATTTAGACAGAACCATTTGCCCAGCCACCTGGGTTAATTTATGTGGTATTGAAATGCTCCTGGAATGAAAGTTTTAGAAGAAAACTTAGAGGAGAATGTCTTTGTTACTTTGAAGTAGGCAAGATTTATTAAAATGGACACTAAAAAACACTAACTGTAAATAAAGATAAGCTAGACTATATTAAAATTAACTTTCATAATCAAAAGGCACCAGTAAATTTGTGTAACAACACACAGAGAAGGAGAAAATATTTACAATACATATGCCTGAAAATAGGTTTATCCAGAATATATGAACTTCTAATAAATAAAGAAAAGACTAAAAATATAATAGCAAAAATGGACAGAAAATTTGAAGACACAACATTGAAAAGATTCAAATGGCCAACAAAGATATGAGAAGTTGTCCAACTTCATTGTTATTAAAAATGCAAATCAAAACTTGCAGTGTGATACCACCAGAATGGCTAAAATGACACAGAAGTCAATAATGACGAAAGTGTATATCCAACAAAAATTTCCTATATTCCTGTGGGCATATAAATTATTAAAACAACTTGGAAAACCAGTTAACCAGCATTTACTAAAGTTGACTTGTGTACCTCGTGATGAAGCAATTAATACCCACATATACACCCAGAAGGAATATACACCCAGAAAGATGTGAGGTAGAATGTTATGGCAGCATGATTTCTATTTATTTATTTATTTATTTATTTATTTATTTATTTATTTATTTATTTATTTATGAGAGACAGAGACAGAGAGAGAGAGAGAGAGAGAGAGAGAGAGAACACAGGCAGAGGGAGAAGCAGGCTCCATGCAGGGAGCCTGACGTGGGACTCGATCTCAGGACCCTGGGACCATGCCCTGGGCCTAAGGTGGTGCTAAACTGCTGAGCCACCCAGGCATCCCAGCAGCATGATTTCTAATTGCCTCATGTTAGAAATTATCCAGGTTCCCAGTAGGAATAGTGTACAAATTGTGGTATATTGACACAATGGAATATTATTCAGCAATGAGAATCAATCTTAGAAGTCAGGAGAATGGGAACTTCTGGGAAAATGTAATGACTGGAAGGAATTTTTGAAGCATCTAGAGCGCTGATAGTAGTCTGTTTCGGGTTACATAGGTGTGTTTAATTTGCAAAGTTATCAAGCTGACACAATGCTTGCACTTTGATTTTCTACTACAATCCAATCAAATGTTAAGAATATATATGTGTGTGAGTTACATATAAGCAGACTTCTTTTTTTGCTCCTAACCCCACCTCTTATTTTCTGGCCTATCTTCTCTGTACTGAGATTGTGTTTTATGTTTATCACTTGAACAAAGGTTTGTTTCAGAAACTCAAGCATGTTGCCTAAAGCTCTCCCCATCCCTAGAGCTCCTTTTTTTTTTTTTTTTCCTAGACTGGATCATGCTTCTAATAAATCTTGTACATCACCCTGATGGCCTTCTTTCAAGAGATAAATAGCTACCACACTGACATAAAGCTGCTCCAATCTTGACAATTTCTCTTGGTTCTTTGTGGATACATGGGTGCTGAAGCCTTGTTGGGGCATGGATTTTCTATAATTCTATTAATTATTTGGGCTATAAATTTCTCCCAGACAGAGATTAGTTCCTATTTCTTGATGAGTTTATTCTAGTCCTATTTAAGCCACTTCTAGGGCCTTCCTCCTCACACCCTCCTCCACACACACTCATATGTACCTTTTACACTTCACATCCTATAAGAGGCTCACTAGCCTATGTATTCGAAAACTTGTCTAGTTAACTTAGGCTTGGAATTTAAATTGTAAGATAGACTTAATTGGTTCCTATATTGCTAAAAAAGTGAGGGTTTATAATTTGTATCATGCTGGAACATTTAAAATTTAATAAGCTTTATATAATGAATTTCAAGGCAATATCAAATAAGAATAGCAGTTCCTTTCCTTTGACAGTATGAAAAATTAATCTGTATTAGAAGAAAGCTTCAAAATCATTGGTGAATTGCTCCCAATAAGTTATCTTTCACAGTTCAGCACATTTCCATTTAACAGGTTCTGAGTAGGCTGAAATGGATTGTATGATCAGGGAATTACTGTATTTTTTCTGACCACTTATTTAAAACATCAGTTGTGAATTTCTTACCCTATAATTGACATATTGGGTAGACCCCATTAATATTGTTTATTTTGAGACCTTAAAACCACTTCATTTTGAGGAATTAAAATTTAAGACAAGTCTAAATCAAAGCTTTGTTCTCACATCTATTTTCAGTTTTCTCCCTGAACCCTCATCTCTAGCCTGATCTATTTTTTGAGGACAAGCAATAGGAAAGAATTTTGTGGTCTGTTTTGGACCCTCTCTGTTCCATTTACTTCTTTTCCTTGACTCCTCACCCCCACTTCTGGCTCAAGTAGAGTCGGGCTAGTAGTAAAGCAGCATGGTAAGGAGGGCATATATTTCTCTATTTAGCCGAATACTGCAGTTCAGAGTCAGCCAGTGAAGGCTGTTTTTCAAAGCAGGTGTTCTAATACTTGCTTTTTTGTGTGGGATTACTAGCCCATTCTTTCAAAGACTGTGTAAAGCCCCTGAATCTCACTGTCCCATGATCTGGCCATATGCTCTTTGGCTGACTTCATAGTCACCAGCCTGTAACTGTTATCCTGTAGTGGATCCCCTACAGATTATTTCTTCTGGGAATCCGTTGGCCACAATAGAGATTGCTTTAGGGTAGTATCCTTTAAAAATATGTCAACTCTAGCTACCTGTGTGGTATCTACCTTGCCTTAGATACCGGAGGCGAGCTTGCCCACCAAGCACAGGACAGCTTGCTCCCATTTTTTTTTTTTTCTCTCTCTCTCTCTCTCTCCCTCTCTTTCTCTCTTTTTGCAGGCTGCTCAAGGCAGCCACCTGTCTTTAGATTATTCTAGGCAAAAGCTGGTATAGGTATCTATGCCCCACCTGTAACCTATATATGTAAAGCTCTCCCAAGAGTGCTCTTGGCTTCTGTCCTGGTGGTTGCACTGGACAAGCTGAAGAATTTAAGCAGCTCAGAGTCCTCTGGGGTAGTAGGATGTAAGCTCCCCTCTAGCAAGCATCTGTAGCCTCTGAAAGTGTTCTCTTGGTGTTTCCTTTGCTTGCCTTAGGTGGGGTGAGGGTGGGGAAATCCCTATCCTCTTTGCTGTGGGGATAAAGATGAAATGATGCAGGATTCTATTCTCCTGCCAATTTCTCTATTACAGCTCCCCTGTCCAACCAATCAAGACTTGCCATGCTAGTGTACCTTGAGGACCGGTGTTACTCAACCTGTTTGCCTCATTTTTAGTTAGTCCTGCATTTATGTGTTAACGTTCCTATTTAAAATTTCATGTATTTGTAGCTCTTTCAGTTCAGCTTTGAAGCTTAGATGGAACTCTTAGAAAAGCCCCAGGTGACATGTTTTTGTACACCTAATATTCGAATACATATTTCAAATGTATATTCTCGTAAATCTATAAACTATGTCTGTGACTCTATAGACTAGTGCACTCCCAAAGGAACATAATGCAAGCCACAGATGTAATTCTAAATTTTCTAGTGCAACTATGAAAAAGTGTAAAAGAAGCAAATGAAATATTGCCTTAAATATAGAATATTTAACCCTGCATATTCAGCATATAAGCACTTCCACGTGTGATCAGTATTGAAACATTAATAAGATACTATGTATGTTTAAAAAAAATCCAAATCTTGGAAGTCTGGTGGGTAATTTATACTTATAGCACCTCTCATTTTAAGTAGCTATATTTCAGGTGCATAATAGTGCACATGCTCTAGTGGCTACCATATGGCACAGGGCAGCCACAGACTATTAATTCCTTGAGGGAATGATCTAGGCCTTCTTTATCTCTTTATGCATGTGGCATGGGTAAGGGAATTGGTAAAGGTAGGATGAATACATATGTGAATTAATTTATGGGTTATCTCTAAGAAAAGTTAAAATATCTGTCGTTGTGAAGAAGGTTACAAGAATTTTTCATCCAATTATCCTGGGGTTTCATTAATATGATGAAAGATAAATAGTTAAGTTTTCACTCTTTAAAAAAATCAAAAGTAAGAGGAAGGAGTACTATTGAGTTGGAAACTATTAGATAAAATACCAAAGAGTTTGTTGTCCCTTAAAATATGATTTGGGTTTGAATTTAGCCACGAACATAAATTCTTTTCAAATAAAAAGCAATGCAAGTAGAATTTTTCAGTAGTTCCTTTTAATATGGTTAAGCACATTAGTGGTGATCCTGGATCCTCTGATCCTAAGGCTTTTGATGCACCATCATTCACCTATTAGCAATTTATGCTAATTCTAGTTCAGGCTAATAGGAGGAAAATCCAATATTTTAAATTAGTCATTTGGTCCACAACCAACAGTGAGAGGCACATCAGTATGTGGATAAAATATGCCTTTGGTGAGAAGAGGACACAATTTGCTCTTCCTTTTATTTGCTATTCATTGACACCATTGTTTTAAGACAAGACTTCCACCTCTTACATATTCAATTTTTGTTTCACTTAGAAGAATTTCTATGTGATTATATATATATATATGTATATATATATATATACATACATATATATATATATAGTCAAATTTTACTGGCAGGCAAGCCTACCCAGAGACAATATTGACATTTATATTCTATTAAGTCCACAGGGGCTATAAATGTTTTTTTTTTTTTTTTTTTTTTTTTTTTTTTTTTGCTATAAATGTTTTTATTGCATTCAAATGAAACTTGAGCATATCTTGTTGACATCAGTCAAATAATTTATGAGAACAATATTAAATTATGACCAGAATGAGTGTAAGGACTATCTTGAGGTAGTCTATGTTATTTTATTTTATTCAGAATAAGAGAGAATATATTTGTAGAGAAAGTGTGAGATTTGGAGACTGGCATCTCTAGATTCAATCCTATTTGAATCTACTGTATCACCTTGAGCAAACTAACACCTATTATGAAACACTGTTAGAATTAAAAATAAAGCAGCAAGTGTTTATTGGCAGGTAAGAGCAACTCAATAATTGGCCATTTTGCTACTTTGTTATTTTCAAAATTTCAATCACAAATATTGGTGTTTATGCCATAATCCAAGTCTTAAAATATAAATTGCATAATATCTTTGACATAGATATGTTAGTGGATATGCACATGATTAGATGAAATAGAGATTAACTTTCTTTTGAAGTGAGGTACTGATTGGGAAGTTTCCATGTAAGAACTGATACTTGAGCTGGTCTATGAAGAATGTGTCTAACTGTGATAGGTAGAAGAGGGGAGGAGAAAAAAAACATGGAAACACAGCTATTAAAAATGCTTTTCCTGCAAGTATATGGCTGCCAAATGTAGAAATCTAAAAATTTAACTGAACCTGTTTACTGCTTCTTTGGTCCACCTTGTTCTTAATCCCTTTATTAATGATTTGTCAGTATAAATCTTAAATTATTTGTGAACAAGGGAAACAAACGTTTAGTCTGTTATTTTGTCTGTGAGACTGCCATTGAGATTAGAATTAGAGATGTGAAAGTGTTTATTTGTTTATATTTTCTTGATAAAGTCTCAATGGTGTTACCCTAAGAATTTTTTCTATCCTTTACTACACATTGTACTTTCTAGACACTCAAGCAATGCATCCAGTGCTGCAAAAACAATTGATGTTTAAAAAATTATATGTAAAAATAATTATCAAGTAGGCATTAATATTGAAATAAAGATTGGGGAAAAGGCAAATATATTTCTCCTTTTATTTTTATTTTATTTTGTTTAGAGAGTGAAAGAGTGCACATCAGCAGGGGGAAAGGACGGAGGCAGAGAGAGAGAGAGAGAGAGAATCTTAAGCAGGCTCCCCAGTCAGCACAGAGCCCTACTTGGATTCAATCTCAAGACCCTGAGATCATGACCTGAGCTGAAATCAAGAGTCAGATGCTTAACCAACTGAGCCGCTCAGGTGCCCTGTCTCCTTTTAAATTAATAGTATAAACTACTGTGAGTCTAGGTTTGAGCACAATATGATTCTAAATATATGGATTCAAGGGGAGAGGAGTAATTTTTAGGATTTGATTCATTATCAGAAGTTGGATTGCATCATTAGAATGTATTTGTAACATTTAAGCTCAATTTGATCTGCTTTTAAAAGTCATTTGATTAATAGATGGAGGTTGTAGGGTTTCAGTTAAAGTCAGTCAAATCATTTGTTTAATCAAGGCTATTATATAAAATAATGTATGTATGTTTCCTGAATGTTTGGCAATCAATGTTTCTGTTTGTTTGTTTGTTTTGTTTTGTTTTTTTGTCTTTTCTTTAAGGAGGCTCCACACCCAACTTGGGGCTTGAACTCATGACCCTGAGGTTAAGAGTCACATGCCCTACCAACTGAACCAATCATATGCCCCTGCCTTCTCCTAATATTTAGATAGCATTCTAATATACTATTATAAAATCATAAGGTTATATTTTTAGAACTGCATTTTAATTCATCACTTTTGTTTATAAATAGAAGAGTGACATCCTATTAGAAAAAAATGAAACTAAAGATGTATTCTTTAAACTCCTAGCCTGCTTCACTGTTTTATCAGATAACACATTTTTATATAAAGTGAAGAAAATAGAATGTTTGGAATTAAAATATTAAACTCAGTAGAAAGTACAAAATGATGTAAAATTGTTCTTATTTCCATGGAAAATTGCACATGATCTAATTTATATCCTACAATCCCTCCCCTCTAAAGCAGTCATTTAGTAGATATATTTTATAGTTCTGTAAAAAAATTTAGATTATAAATTGCTCTGACCAGAAAATCTTGTTGGAGGAAACAATCCTAAAGCCCTAGGCTAGAACAGGATTAAGGTTCTTGAGAATGAAATAGCTATGTAATATTTTTGGCATTTGAGAATCTTCCAGACATTATATTGGTGTTAGGTAAAATAATGGAGTGATTTTCTTTTTAAAACTTTAGTACTTTACAGATACACTGGAAAAAAAAAAAAACCCACAAAAAAACTTCAAACAGAAAATGGAACTTATATAGGAAAGAATGTTGCTTATTTAGTTTTCTAGCCATGGGTTAAACCACCCATGTCTTAAGACACTGACACTGGTTATTTTGCAACTAAAATCTAAAAAGACAACTTTTGAAGAGCTGCATTACTTTCATTCTTTATCCAAGGTTCCCTGATTTGTTATAATAGCTGCAATGCATTTTTAGGTAACTTGATCTGGAGCTAAGGACAGGGAGCCGATCACAGCGCTCAGGTGTTTTAAGTCTATCCTGAGTGTGACCTTAGTACTTTCCATATGCTTCAGTAGACTCCACACAGCATTTTTGTGAGGAGGTTGCTAGAAGGAAAAAAGCAAAACAAAACCAAGAACTAAAAACCTCATCATTCCTTCACTGCAAGCCTCATTACCTGTTCTATATCAGCTAAAGAAAGAAACTGCAGTTTTTCTTCTGTATCAAATGTCTCTTAATTGTCTCTTTACCTAATATCTTTTCTCTGACCATATCTGGCATATAGATTCTCTTGAAGAGCATATCTTCCTCTGATGCTTTATGCAAAACCTTCCAGTAATTTCTCTTTTTTTGACTATGTTTAAACTCTTCACCTTAGCATGGAAGACTTTCTTCAGTTTATGCAACAACTGCACATTTGTCTTTACATGCGTTCTCCTCAAATATATTCTGTGCTTTCCACTAAATCTGTTTCTGTGTTCCATACTACTTCTATTATTCCTCTCTTTTAAATATGCCTTTGTTTCATTTAAAATGTATACATTAATAAGTATTTATAAAGTAAATAGTACTTTATAAAGTAAATAAGTATAAAAGACAAGAAAAAAATAGAAAAAATAGAAAATACATAAAAAATCATCATAAATTACATTGTTAACACCAGCTGAACATTTTCTCAAATATTTATCTAAGTGTATTTAGAAAGTGTTAGATGGCCAGATAAGCAAGCAGAAAAGCAGTTTTTCTCTATATAAAGGGAAAGCATCACAACTCTCCACAAATTCTCCATTTTATTTGATGCAATGTCTAGACAATTTTTAAAAATAACTTTTGATCAATGAAAATTTTATTTGTAGTTACATGGTTATTCAGGTTTAATGAAGATAGAAAGCCATTCTTACCTATGAAAGAGCTCAAGAATATGAGCCCTCCTGAACCTAAATTTAAAGAACATTTACAATAAAATCAATTGTAAAATGTAATAATTTGCTTTGCTCTCACTGGAAATTTTAAGAGTATCTCTTTTAATGGGACATTAATCTGAAGTTCATAAATTCCTGAAATTTAATATTTTTCCTATTAAATTCTAGTATACAGTCGTGTACTTATATGTAACACAGTCATAATTCTTAAAATAAGAGAAGATAAACAATGAGTTGGAAAAATCTATGAAATGATACTCTCTTAATGGTTAGAAAACTAGAAGATTATTTACACGAGAAAAGTAACACATTTAGTTTTACTGAAATTTAATAACTTATTCATTCACTTATTAGTTGGCTGGATTTCATCAAGTTGTTTTTTGTTGTTGTTCATGTTGCTATTTGTTTTGCTTTATTTTGTTTCACATTATGTCAGAAGAACTCATCAGGGTTGTATTATCTGAGTTCTTTCATCAGTGAGAAAATTTATCATTTGTTTTTGCTAGTTAATAACAGAATGGATGGCTGTCATATTCTAAGGTAAAGCTTTCTACGAAATTTTACAAATGTCTACAGACCTTTACTTTTCTGGTGAGGTGTAGGCTACTAGATTTCCTCAACTACTACTCATAGTCAGTTACCTTTTTTTTAAAACTGATACTCTCTTTCAATCTGAATATTTATATCTTCTTTCCATTCTTCTGGTTTTGTCTCTGAATATTGTTTGGTTCTATTTTCTACTTCATGGAAGCCAGTTATTTTTGTAAATTTTCATCTTTTGCCAACTGTTTTTCTCTTTTATTATTGCAATCTCACGACTTTTATTCTAAGTCAATAGTTGAATTTTCAGCCATAGCTATTCTCCCACTGGTGGTTTCTTTTCTTTTCTTTTCTTTTCTTTTCTTTTCTTTTCTTTTCTTTTCTTTTCTTTTCTTTCTTTCTTTTCTTTTCTTTCTTTTCTTTTTTTTTTTTTTAGAAATAGAAAAACAGACTACTATTATTTTCTGATCTGGCTTGTTAGGAATTTGGAAGCTGCTACTCTGTTTTAACAAATAATACAAGGCTGAACAAACTGAAAATTTAACAACTCCTCTTAGATCTGTTAGAAGTGAGGTCATAAGGCTGTTGCTCCCAAAATTTGAGAGAAAAACAGGATAGGAACACAGAATCACAACTTACTGGAGCAGAAACCTCTGAACAGAACATGGGAAGCAGTACCAGGATAGGAAAACCTAAACTGTAACTGACAGATTTCTGGAAGCTCAATGTGGACAACGTATACTCAAAAACTCCAAAGGGACTTGGTCATAATGAGGCCAAAGATCCAGAATAGCCAACCAAATATTGAAAAGAACAAAGTTGGAGGATTTATAACACTCAACTTCAAGGTTTTTTATAAAGCTACAATAATTAAGATAGTGTGGTATTTGTAAAAGAATAAACATATAAATGGAATAGAAATAGACCCATATAAGTAGTCTACTAGTATTTGACGGGGGAGCAAAGGCAATACACTGGAGCAAAGGCAGGTTTTTCAACAAATGGTGCTGAAACAGTGAGACAACCATATGCAAGAGAGAGAGAGAGAGAGAGAGAGAGAGAGAGAGGATCTAAACATAGACCTTATATTCTTAATAGAAATTAATTCAAAATGAGTCATAGACCTAAATGTAAAATGCAAAACTATAAGGCTCCTAGCAGACAACAGAAAATGTAGGTGACCTTGTATAAGATATGACTTCTTTAATAAAATATTAAAGCACAATCCATGAAAGAACAGATTGATAAGCTGGGGTTCATTAAAATTAGAAACTTCTGTGCTGTGAAAGACAATGTCAAGAGAATGAAAGGATAAGCCACATACTGAGAGAAATTATTTGCAAGAGATACATCTGATAAAATACTGTTGCCCAAAATATACAAAGAATTCTTAAAACTCAATGATAAGGAAAAAAAAAAGACTTAAAAATTGGCAAAAAGACAGGAAAGACACTTCACCAAAGGAGATATAAATAAGCATGAAGAGGACAAATAAACACACAAAAAGATGTTCTACATCATATATCATTAGAAAATTGAAAATTGCAACAAGATACCAGAACACCTACTAGAATGGCCAAAATCTAAACACTGACAACACCAAATGCTGATAAGGATGTGGAATAATGGGAACTTTCATTCATTGCTGCTGAGAATGAGAAGACAATGTGGCAGTTTCTTATAAAATAAAACATACCCTTACCATATAGCCCAGCAATCATATTTCTTGACATTTACCCACATAAACTGATAACTTATGTCCACACCAAAAGCTTCATGTAAATATTTACAGCAGCTTTATTCATAAATGCCAAAACATGGAAGCAATTAAGATGGCCTTCAGTAGGTAAGTGGATAAACAAACTGTGATACATCACACAATGGAATATTACTCAGAACTAAAAAGAAATAAGCTGTCAAACCCTGAAAAAATAAGGAGGAACCTTAAATACATATTATTAAGTGAAAGAAATTATTCTGAAAGCTTCCCACTGTATTATTCCAAATATATAACATTCTGGAAAAGGTAAAACTATGGAGGCAATAAAAAAATCAGCAATTGCCCAAGACTAGGAGGAGGGAGGCAGGACTATGTAGAGCCCAGTGTCTTTAGGTCAGTGAAAACTATTCTGTTTGATACTTTAATGATCAATCCATATTTATACTTTTGTCAAAACCCATAAAATAAACAATACCAAGAGTGAACCTTAGTGTAGACTATGAATTTTGATTGATAATGACATGTCATGTCAATGTGGGTTCATCAATTTTGACAAATTTGCCACTGTTCAGTGGGATGTCAGTAGTGAGTGAGGGAGTGTGTGCATGTGTGAAGACAGAGCATGCATGGGAACACTTTATACTTTCTGCTCAATTTTCCTATGAACCTAAAATGCTCTTAAAAATAAAATTTGTTAACTAAAAAGAAGAATCTTAAAAGATAAAAGAAAGAAAGAAAATTAATTATTGAGCCTGGAAATGGCCTAGCATTGCTTTGAGGCCCTGATATTTTCAGGAGATGGACTTGTATCCCAACTTGACATTGGAGTTCTCCCATTGAACCCAAACAATTTCACGGAACACTGACATCA
This sequence comes from Canis lupus familiaris, assembly GCF_011100685.1. NCBI lineage: Eukaryota > Metazoa > Chordata > Mammalia > Carnivora > Canidae > Canis > Canis lupus. The sequence goes on from NC_049255.1 coordinate 28,454,653, forward strand.
GATTAAGTCACTATGTGACCATGATGGATCAACACAAAATCAAATCTCTGTAATCATGTCTGCAAACAAAACACAGAGGTTATCAATAGAATAATAAAAGACTAAATATTTTGCCATCCTGCTTAATATAAATGACTGTTGTTTCCTTCCAATTACATGTTTAGTCTCACTTTGTTGTTTCTTTCTTTCTGAAAAAAAAATTAAAGATAATCATAGAATTACCCTCCTTTCTAAGAGCATCTAATCCAGAGTAGAGTCTTGCTTCTTTGAAGTCTTTCCCAAAGCACCTAACATACACTCAAATCCTTTAATAAGTTCTTTCTAACCTCCTCATACTGATATATCCCATGGTTTCCCATGGTGTGAGATCTCCATTGTTGAAAGGCATCACTAAGTTCATTGTTCAACAGTTGGGTCCTTGGTAGTCTTTGAACGAAGGCCATTGGCCATTAGTCCTTTAACAGCGTAGGTCTGATTTCCTTAACTTTCCCGTTTCTCCTTTCCACCTTCTCTGTATTGTCATATAATCTCCGAGGTTTCCATTTACTGAAATTATTTTCATTTTAATTATTTCAGTGTACAAAACATTTTGGGAAAGATGTATTGCTATTTCTAAGATTATTTTATTCCAGACCAGCATGTTTTACTTTTTTCTGCCTAGTATTCTTCTTTTACCTGTTTTCCTTAGTACGCTAGCAAAATTTCCCTTATAAATCTCTTTTCAAGTTGATTGTTTCAGTTAGCAGCATTATCCAAACATTTAATTTGTTCCTAGTTAACATGAGTAAACTACTGTTAATATCCATATTATCTTATCTGAGAATTGCTTTTCTTCTACCCTTATCTAGTTTGAGTAATGATTGTTGTCATATTTATTTTGTAGTTGGAGATAGAGTGTTGTAGTACAGTGTAACTTTGGTGGGGTTTGGTGCTATGGTGTCATTATATATGTAAATAAGAGTTTGGTTCACCCAGTTGGATTTTATTCTCTCATTATGGAGAATATATCTGGGTTTTGGATAGATGTCTTATTTTAATAGTGAGCCTTCTTTTGCAATGTTTATATATAAACAATCTTTTGCAATGTTTCCTCTTCTCATGAGACTCTGACCATTGGCAGTGGATGTCACAGTTTGTTTTTCTGGAAGTTAGATGATATTGAATGAGAGATAATAGGATTTTATGTTAAGATTTTATTGGTGCGCTTTTTTTCCCATCATCTGGGATAGAGGGAGAAGAATAGAGCCAGCAGACACTGAATCATGTCGGAATCTTTTATTTCTTTTTTTTTTTGTTATGTTTCTTTGTACCTTATTTCTCACGGTATGTGGTGTGAAGTTGCCTTCTGCAGTTTCCTCTGATTATTCCTGTTTTTTTTTGTTATTATTTTCTTTATATTTCCTCAGTACTGAAGGAGGAAATATTCTGATATACCTTTGCGTGTGTGTCTTTTTTACCATTTCTACCTAGAAGTTCAAATAAAGCTTCATTTATATTTAATTTGCTAAAATTAGTTTTCTTTTCATGTCATTTAAAAGTTTTTCATCCATGAAAATTTCCTGATTTTAAATAAAATAAATTTTCCCTCCTTTGAAATCCCTGGCATGATATTTAAGCAATTTCCCAAATATGAACTCTTTAGGAAGAAAAGATAATATATTGTGATATTTTTATATTATGAAAAACCTAGAAATGTATTTAGTATACAGGTTGTTTTAGAAGGAATGGTTGCAAAAAAATTTAAAACTGTGAACAAAATTAGTAAAGAAACAATGCAACCACTGAATTGATTAAAAGATATTTCTTTAATTATTTCTATAAGTTATTTCTTTTTTTTTAAGATTTTATTGATTTATTCATGACAGACACAGAAAGAGTGAGAGGCAGAGACATAGGCAGAGGGAGAAGCAGGCTCCATTCAGGGAGCCCGACGTGGGACACGATCCCAGATCTTTAGGATCACAACTGGGCTGCAGGCGGTGCTAAACCACTGGGCCACCGAGACTGCCCTATAAGTTATTTCTTAAAAGTGCAATTGTTAGATCAAAGGGCATTCATATTTATAATTCTAAAATATATTGCTAGAATAAAACCCAAACAGCAGTAGAAATTCACAAATGCATGATTAATATATCATTAATGTATAGGCATACCTTGTTTTATTGTGCTTCACTTTCTCATGCTTTATAGATATTGCATTCTTCACAAATTGAAGGTTTGTGCAAAGTCTGAGTCAAGCAAGTCTACTGGTGTCTTTTTTCTAACAACATTTTCTTACTTTGCATTTCTGTGTCATATTTTGGTAATTGTCACAATAATTCAAACTTTTTTTCATTTTTATTATATTTGTCACGGTGATCTAGGACCAGTGATCTTTGATGTTACTATTGTAGTTGTTTTGGGGCACCATAAACTGTGCCCATAAAGATGGCAAATAAATTGATAAATGTGTGTATTCTGACTGCCTCACTATTGGCTGTTCCTCATCTGTCTCCCTTACCTCAGGCCTCCCTATTCCCTGAGACACGATAATATTGAAATTAGGTCAATTAAGAACCCTAAGATGAAAAAATAAAAAAAAAAAACTAAGATGGGCTCTAAATATTCAAATGAACTTGTGCTAAACAGGTAAGCAAGTTGTGAATACAAAGGAAAAGTTCTCCAGGAAAACTAAAAGTGCTACCCAACTGAACACATGAATGATAAGAAGGAGAAACAGCCCTATTACTTATACAGATAAAGCTTGAATGGTTTATACAGATCAAACCAGCCTCAAAATATTCCCTTAAACCAAAGCCTAATCCAGAGCGAGGCCCTAATTCTTTAGTTATACGAAAGCTTAGAGAGATGAGGAAGCCACAGAAGAAAAGAGGGAAACTGACAGAGGTTGGTTCATAAGGTTTGAAAAGAGAAGCTGTTTCCATGACATTAAAGTAAAAGTTGAAGCAATAGATGCTGATGTAGAAGCTACATCACGTTATGCAAAAGATCTAGCTCAGATAATTAATGAAAATGACAACACTAAAACAACAGATTTTCAATGTAGATGAAACAGCTTTCTACTGGAAGAAGATGACATCTAGGACTTTTATTGCTAGAGAGAAGTCAATGCCTGGCTTCATAGCTTCAAAAAACAGGCTGACTCTCTTATTAGGGGGTAATGCAGCTGGTGGATTTAAATTGAAGCCAATGCTCATTGACCCTTCTGAAAATCCTAAGGCCCTTACAAATTATGCTAAATCTACCCTGCCTGTGCTCCATAAATGGGATAACTAAGCCTGGATGACAGCATATCTGTTTACAACATGGTTTACTGAGTATTTGAAACCCACTGCTGAAAACTGCTCAGAAGAAAATGATTCCTTCCAAAATATTACATCTCCCTGACAAAACACCTGACGACCCAAGATCTCTGATGGAGAGGCAGAATGAGACTAATATTGTTTCCATGCCTTGAAACACAATATACATTCTGCTGTCCATGGATCAGGGAGTAATTTTGACTTTCAAGTCTTATTATTTAAGAAATATATTTCATAAGGCTATAGCTGCCATAGACAGTGATTCCTTTGATGGACTTGGGCAATCAGTTGAAAACCTGTAAATGATTCACCATTCTAGATGCCTTTAAGAACACTTGTGATTCATGAAAAGAAGTCAAAATATGAAGGTGAACAGGAGTTTGGAAGAAGTTGATTCCAACCGTCATGGATGACTTTCAGGGGTTCAAGACTTCAGTAAAGGAAATAACTGTGGATGTGATAGAAATAGCAAGAGAACTAGAATTAGAAATGAAGCCCAAGTATGTGATTGAATTGCTGTTATCTCATAATACTTAAACAGATAAAGAGTTGCTTTTTGTGGATGAGCAATGAAAGTGGTTTCTTGAGATGGAATCTACTCTTGGTGAAGTTGACAACAAAGGATTTAAAATATTAAATAAACTTAGTTGACAAAGCAGTGGCAGGATTTGAGAGGACTGACTCCAGTTTTGAAAGGAATTCTACTCTGAGTAAAATGCTATCAGATAGCATCACATGCCACAGAGAAAGTGTTCATGAAAGAGTCAATTGATTCAGCAAACTTCATTGTCATAAGAAATTGACACAGCCACCTCACCCTAGAGCAACCATCATCTTGACCATTCTTCAGCAGCCAGTAACACCAAAGCAAGACCGACCCCAACAAAAAGATGATGATTTCTGAAAGCTCAGGTAATGTTTATCATTTTTCTTTTTTTTAGCAATCAAGTATTTGGAATTAAATTATGCATATTGTTTTTTAGACATAATCCTATTGCACACCTCATAGACTACAGTAGAGTATAAACATAACTTTTATATGCACTGGGAAACCAAAAAAAATCATTTGATTGCTTTCTGGTGATATTTACTTTAATGTGGTGGTCTGGAGCTGAATCTGCAATATCTCTGAGATATGCTTGTGCAGTATTTCTTTTCCTTCTCTTTTTTTGCTACATAAGAATGGACAACTTTACTAGATTATAAACATGAGCAACTACCAAATACATAGGGAAATAGCTTGTATAAAGTTATAAAAATATGTATTATAATGAAAATACATTATTCACTTAGGCAACATTTTAAAATCATCTATTTTTTGTCCTATTTTAGGTTTTGTGATATATGAAATGGCTTCCCTCCATAAGGGACTTAGTCCCAAAGGATGACAGACAAATACACATACAGACTGCAATAAGGGTCAAATGGAGTATACTACCTCATGGATCATTATTTCTCAGTCTCTTTTGTTGACTCCTCAACCTCTAATTTCTTTTCTTTTTCATTTATTTTCTTTTTCTTTTCTTTTCTTGTTCTAGTACAGTTGACAGTGTTATATTAGTTTCAAGTGTATGATATAGTGATTCAACAATTCTATATGTCACCCGGTACTCATCACAATTGCCCTCCTTAATCCCCAACATCTATTTCACCCATCCCTCTGTATGGTGTTTCTTAATTTTTTAAATCTCATAGATGAAAAATTGATCTATCACTGTACTGTTGCTTTATATTTCCCTGGCTACTGGGCATTTCAGCTTGTTTTCAAATATCTATTGATTCTTTGCAGATTTTTACGTTGGATTTTTTCATTTCTATTTTTAAAATCAGGTAGTATAAATTTTCTGCATAATAAGATTAACTCTCTATTTCTTATGTATGGTGCCTGTGTTTCCCCGTGCCATTATTCATCTTTTAGCTTTTTAAATTTCTTTGCTAAATCTGCCTTGTTTCCTTAATCCTTTCTGGGTTTCTTGATTGGATGTAAAGGTGTGCTCTAAAATAATTTATTATTTTTATTATGTTTCAAATTTTCCTTTATGTAGTTATAGTTATTATCCTATATAAACTATATGTGATATTAAGAAGGATTCTATGCACTGCTTACTTTCAGATGTATGATCTCCAGCAGTGTTTGTTAAGCATACCATTCTTGTCCAAATGCATTGAAACATATTTGTTTACCAATTGCCTCTTGCTAACATTTCTTTGTGGTATATTCTTCTATTATACTGATATATTACTCTTTTTATTACAGTGGTGAGTCCATACCACTTTTCATTTCAGCAGTTCTATATTTACAAGTTTTTATGTCTCTTAAGGTACTTTTCTACAAACTTTTAGCCATTCACAGATATTTAGGTACCTTAAAGATTATTTGTTTTATTTGGTTAGAAGTTAGTAGTGAGGACCAGTACCATGAGTTCAGTTACTTATTGCCTTTTCATGAGAGGGATCTGTAATTATAACTCAGTAGGGCACACTCTCAACATATAAGACAGATGCTGAAAAGGAAGAAAATGTTTGAATAAGAGAAAAAAAGAAAACATGTCAGGTATACTGTTAATGCCCTCCATACATTTTATTTTATAACCTCACTTTAGGAGAAGGTATTATTCTATAAAGACAAAAAGTGGAGTTTGTGATAGTTTAGTAGAAGACAAGACAACAAGGATGCTTTTACAACATTGCACTATGTCTTTGTCAGTATGCTTATATACACAAGTGAAGTAGGCCTAGATGGTGTTGCTCTGGAGAATTGTTGACCTTTGTTAAATAATTAAATCCCTGCTGCTGTTTGCCCTGGAATATGCCACCTTGAGCTGCATGTGTGAGAAACAGCTAGATTACAAAACAACCCTAGTAGTTCTGAATATCTACCTTTTGAGACTTCGGGTGTGAATTGTTTTGAAATTACACCTGTCCTCAATAGCAAATTTCATGTATGCCGCATGGCCTTATTGACATCTTATGTCCTGCCTGCTCTTCCTGCAAATGGTTAGGGGAGGAAAAAGCATCCAATTTTATTTTCATGATATAGTAAAAGAAAATAGAAAAAAAAAGTATCTTTTAGATAGTCTTAGATGTTATTGTGATGTCATTACACTTAAGGTCTGAATATAGTCTGATATTTGCTAGATCTACTTTCACTAAAATAATAATAGTAAGTTGATATTTACTATTGATGCCATGGTTCAATATCCTTATTTGATTTGTTAGAAAAAAAAAGTTTGAGAAAGGGTAATTAAAGATAACATATAGCTATGCATAGTTCTATCTATGAACTACAGATAGAATATATATCACAGATAATTTATTTATTTTTTTTATCACAGATAATTTATATCTTAAAATGATTGTGATTTAAACTCCTATCTTAACCTGAATTGAGGTACATGCCATTTATTCTTATTAAGCCTGCTCCTGAATTGTATGAACAAATGCTATAATACTATTTTTCACAAATACGGAAGCTTTAAAGACTATCATTTACTGCTTATGAATGCTAGCTTTGGCATTAATTATACCTTCTGTTTGAATCTTGGCTTTACTCATTTTTTGAGAATTCAGGTTTATAGAGATTAAGTAAACAACTGTCTTTCCATCAGCAAAATATAGAACTTCTTACCTATATAATTGGGAAGTCAACATGAGGTTATGTTTTCTCAGAATAGCATGTGCTAATTTTTTTATAACAGTGGTAATTTTATATTTATTTATAACTAATTATTTCCTTGCACACTGGGAGTGCCATAAAGGTAGAGATCTTGTATCTGTTCTTATCGTTGTACACTTATTGCCTTAAATAGGCATGACACATAGTAGATTCTCAAAATTTATGTTAAATCAACAAAAAATATATGAAAATGGGTTAGTGCAGCATCTGCTTATGATCTATATTACATATTAAAGATATATATTCATTATAAAATACTTCATATCCCATAATATATTAAAAATTTAGCCTTTGAGATTACACATGAGTATGTATAAGGGCAAATTTCTTTTTAGTTTTAAATTTTCAATTGATTAAAAATGAATGATGAAAATATAATTGTGGTTCACCTAGAAACTGGTGTACTAGGTTTTAGCCTGAGCCCCCAAACAGATTTATTTCCAATCTTGTTGAATTAAAGTTATAAAAAATGGTGTTGGTAACAAGATACTGAGAGGCCATTAACTATAGAGATGCTAAAAGTCTACCCAATAATAAATGAGCTCAGTTGAATGTCATAAGTGTTCTTCATTGATATGGCTATTTTAAATTATTGCAAATGTACTGATAATTAATTACATTTCCTGAGACTATAAAGTCATTTTCTATACTGAGAGCTGAAAAACAAATCTGATATTTTATAGCAAAATGCCAAGTGGCATTTGTTGTTTTGTAAGTGTTCCCTGGAATAAGGCACTTGAACAGGATGAAGATAAAAGGGCAATGCCAAAAACATGATTTATTTCCCAATTGTTTATTCCTTTCCAGTAAGCAAACAACAATGCTACCCACTGAGAGAATTCACTATATTTGACACAGAAAAAAACCCTGTACTCCATCATGATATCTTTTATTTTATTATTTTATTTTATTTTAAAGATTTTATTTATTTATTCATGAGAGACAGAGAGAGAGAGAGGCAGAGACACAGGCAGAGGGAGAAGCAGGCTCCATGCAGGGAGCCCGATGTGGGACTCGATCCTGGGACTCCAGGATCACATCCTGGGCCAAAGGCAGGCGCTGAACCACTGAGCTCCCCAGGCTGCCCTATCTTTTATTTTTTAATACTAACTTTCTTTTCATTTAAGAATTCAAGTAAATTTTGATATCTTGAATGTCTGGATCATCCTGCATCCCTCTGGAGCTTACCATTATGCTGGTACATAGTATATAAGTAGTAAGTATCCGTGAAACTGCTGATTTCATTTTACAAATACATGTAGAAAGATGAGTAGTCTCACTTCATTAATATACAAATCTTGCTCAAAAAACTCCTAATGCATAAAAGTACTACATGCCATCTGATGCTCTTATTTGATCAAAATTAGTACTACAGAGTGCTCCCATAGCAATAATGTGAAAACAAGATCAAATGAAATCAGTCTCTGATTTGGACATTTCTCCTACTTGGCAAGATGAAGAAATTCCAGATTCTATTTCCTCTGGATCTGCACAGCCTGGACAATTCTTGTTTTGTACAGAAATTAAAACCTCCACCAGCTTGCTCAGATCACTCAGAGAGAGTTAATGGCAGAGCCCATATTAATATCCAGGTTTTTCTACTTCTAATCTAATGCCCTTTTAATACACAGCAGAGGTGCTATTAGCAACTCCACTCGAGCTATTTGTCAAGACAAATCACTTACTTTGAGTCAGATGTTCTCTTTTTAATAAATCCACATTTGCCAATGAGATGTAGAAAAATGTATTAACACTTTCTAAATTTTAAAGTCAAATATTAATATGTTCTCCTGACAAAAAATATTTTCCTATATATATAAATGTACTGAATCAACAAATGATTATGTAGGACAATACAATCACATATTTAACCTTGATTCATGAATAATCTTCAGGCATATATAATCCATTAATCTAATAGTAATAGCAAATAAACATATGAAGGTATATATTTGGACTCAAAATTTTTTAATATATACCATTTGTCACAACTGTAATTAATTCTTCTCTATTTTTTACTCGATTGTTATTTTTTTTCTTTTTTTTTTTTTTTTTTTCGATTGTTATTAATGTCGATTTTTGGGTTTCTGAGAGCACGCCTAAGTGACAGATGAATTCAAAACCAGCATAGGACAAGTTATAAGAAAATGTTAAACCAAAGCTATAGTTTAATTTCCCTTAAAGCATTTTTATCATATGGAATTATTACCCTTTATCTGTTTCTTGTGCTAATTTTCTCTTTCCATTGGAACACAGATTGTAAAAATCATTAATTTATTAATTATCCTTAAAATTAAAGCTTAGATGAATGTTCAAGGCATATGGTGGTTCCCTCATCATCTATTCATTTTGTTCAGAATGTGTACCCTTTGAACTAAAAAGCTGGCCAAGTTACAATGAAGTGTTTGGAGAATAATAAATTGAAAATACAACCAGAGGCACCTTTCTGTGCTCATTGTCTCACTAGTACCATTATTTTGTCCAATAATACTGACTTTGTGGAAACCATGAGATATAGCCAATACATTTTACTTTTAAGCCCGAGGCACCTAATAATTTACAGTGATAAGTATCTGCCTACAATATTGCCAGCTCTAGTTTTAAGAAGTGGTGCCAAATAAGGCAGAAGTCTGGTCCCACAGCCCTCTTAGCTTCCTTTCATTTTTGCCTACCTGCAGATAATTTCACAATATCATGGTAATCCTCTTCTCTTCTTTACCCCAGACAGAGCTAAAGCTGGAACAGCTACCAGAGACTGTTGATATATTTGTGATATGTATGAAAAAGACTGACTTATTTTCTTATATAATCTATTTAACTGTTTAAGTTTACACTCTAGAATTTGGAGACTATTTGTGCTTTTCATGTTTTCAAAGAATAGCTTGCTGAATTTGTTGGATGTGCTATTTATTTTGTAGCCTATGGAAATATCTTCCATGAATAATACTAAAAGGCAGCCTGGCTGGTATTGCGTACAAATTAATCTAGTAAATGTGATGATAAAGCTCAAAAAATATAAATTGATGCAGTCCTCAGCCAAGAAGTATAATCCTGAGGGTTGAACTGTTTGTTTCCTTTCTGTTCCTTCTTTAGTCAGTTGTGATCACTTTGCCTCAACTCTGGTATCTTTCTCCGTGGTAATTCAGGCTGTAATTACCCATCCCCACGTAATTAAGTGGATGAGGTCAGTCCTCGTAGTACAAGTACTGTCATGTGTAGTCTCAAAGGCCAAATTTTAATATCCTGTTGGCTATGAAGCATGTTATAATTTATTTTTCTCATTATGTCTCTCCATCCTGTATTGTCTACCTTCTTGACTACTGTGCTAACCCACGTCGTTAACTCTAAGACAGGTACACATTTTACTTAGAGTTGGATTATTATAACATATGGCTTACTCCTCCTAACTACAGAAAGTGATTTTACTACTGCTTTCACAGTTGTACTGCTCCTTTTGCTACAACATATTTGAGTGAAATTTTACGTACTGTAGAAAGTTCTTCATTATCTCTGGTATCATGTTTTTCATTCATTGATAGTATTTCTGGTATTTGGCCATTTCAGAAGAGGCCCCAAATGTTCCAGGAATATTGAAATTAACTTAGAACTCTTGGCTACATGGCTCCAAGGTCAAAACCTATTGAGGGCTTGAAAGTTGTGTGTATGTTTTGAAGAGTGGGGATTGGAGTTATCTTGAGAGCTCTTGGCTCATAGCCACACTGACCAGCTGCCTTATGATTTGTATTTTCCATACATTGTCATCACCATCCACAGTTTCTCTTCACTCTCTGTTTGGGAACCCATCGAGTCTGTTCTCAGTAAAAAAGGGAGGTCATCCTTATTCTTCCTAGAGAACCATCCTAGTGTGTTGTTGTTGTTGTTGTTTTTTAATCAGAAAATCTTTTTGTGCCAATTGCTAGAATGCTTCTCCATGTGACCATAACTTCATTTTTTCTCCTCATTTTCTCTCACATCTTTTGATCAGACCCATAGTTTTGGAAATGTATCCTTACCTGCTAAGACACTGAAAAACATTCTTAACTCTTTTGATCACTGAGCAATTATTTAAGATTCCTATTATCCCTGCCACTGAATACATTCTTCACACACATACACAAACACACACACACACTCTCAGTTTCTCTTATTACCTACTTTTTTTTTTTTGCTAGAAAAAGTAACTTGTTTAAGGTCATAGAATCACTAAGTGTTAGAGCTCACACCTGAACTCGTATCTTTCTGTCACTGAGGCCTATGGCAATTTTACAGTAGTACTAAAGACACAGTGCTCTAGAAGAGGGTTGTTTGTTGCTGGCCATTTGATTTCCTAGACGTGAAAATTCAGCAGTGTTTTACGCTCACAACACATTGTCATGGATCTGGTCCTGTCTGAGCTTCTCAGCCACAAGCCGGTCTGTGAATGATCCCTCCAGTTAAAAAAAAAAGAGAGAGAGAGAGAGAGAGAGAAACAGGAGATCACAGGGATCTGCGAAAAAAGATCCAGAGAAAGAAATCCCAGGTTCCATTAGAGGATTTGGGTGATATCTGAAATGCTCTTGCATTTTGCATAGAGACCATAACAGCTGAGGGATTCACTTTTGAGAAACTTTTGCTATCATGGAGTGCATTAATGAGCCGACGACAGGATGAGAGGCTCTGGATTTTGTCAGTAAAGTGGTTATCTTCTTTGCATTGGATTTATTTTCTGCCTTCAACAATGATGGGAAGGCTCCACTGTAAACAACTAGTGAAAAACCTATAGGATGAATTTGTTTTGTTCCCCTGATTTATCGGTCTTGTTTTTCAGGGCGTTCTTCATCAGTCTTGCTATCCTGTGCACATGCCCAAGCCCTTCTTGCTCCTCTGAGCTAGTAACAGGTTCGATTCAGCCTGCCTTGTGTTAGATCTGTCATTCTATTCCAAATCCACTCTACAATTTTAGTGTAATCAATTAAGCCATTGTCACAAATGTTGATTGGATGGCCATCCCATAACAGAGCTGCCAACTAGAAAGAGATTTCTTGGGGAAAAAAAAATGCCTTATCAAACTAAACAGTGATATGATAAGAGTTATCATTATAACTAACATTTCTCAGGCTTTTGTTAGATTAGGCTCTATGCTAAGCACTTTTTAACCTTATCTTCTTCTAATCCTTTTTAAAAGCTGCATGTGTTCAGTATGATTTCCATCTGTTTTCCCTTTTTTTGTATGTGAATTTTCTGATGATTAAAGAGATTATGGTTGCCTAAAGCCACATAGGAAGTGGTAGAGAAATTACTCACAGTGATTTGCTGGGTATCAAAGTCTATATTTGAACCACTTCACTGTATTGGGGTGGCAGGCAGTATGCAATGAGATTGTAGCTTTATTCCTCCCATATTGGGAGAGAGTCAACTCTAATTCATGGTAATTTTTCTGAGCTCTACTGTGGGTTTCCAGTCTTTTTCTTTAAACTGCAACTGTTATTTATGTTAGCCAATTACTCCAGAGTTTAATTTTGTGTCAGGCACATGCATTTAAGGCATGCAGGTGGTATAGAAATGGTAGCATCATAATGTATCCGCACACTGGTGCTGGGCTAGAGCAACGCATAACATCAAAAGTGGTGGCTTGTCACTGATGGAAATTCTACATAACCTTATATCTCAAGGGGAGGAAGTTAATCTTACAATAAAAGCAATCTGTTCTGCCCCATGAGCTTCATCCACCATAAATGTATTCTGGGTACTCAAGCACTTGTCTTTAAAAGCACTCCAACCTGCAGAGTCATGTAACACACCAAATATACAGAAACTAGATGAAATTGCCATAAAGAATCCATAGGAGGCTTGACCTCCTGGGTCTGAAGGCATTGATGGATGAAGTCTGCCTTTTACCAGTTTGCTGCTTGCAAAGTTAAACAGTAAATGAAGAAATCTAGCTGCCTGTCCTGCCCTGTCTGAGACGTCATGTAAGCATAGCCCTGTGAAAGCCATAGGTCTCTGTACGTGATGAGATGGCTCCTCCATTTATCTACACTATCCCTTAACAGGACATTCAGAATCAATAGTCTCAACCCCAGAGACCTTATAAGTGTTTGAGAACTTTGGAAACTGGCCTCTGTATGACAACAAACAGAAGATGCCCTTCCCTCAACTCTTGTTGGCAGTGACTTTCTGAAATACTCTCCGGCCCTTCTCTGTCCTAAGTTGTTTCAGACATCAGCCAAGTGGCAGTGGCAGCGAGTTTGGGATTCACTATTTTGAGCCTTGGAAGAGCATACTGGTTTCAGGCCATCATTGCGGCAGCGTTATCTGAACCACAGGCCACTAGGTTAGTCACCGCTTTATCATACTTTGTTGTTCTTTCGCTGCACCCATCAGTCTGTCAAACCTTGTTTTCCTGGTTCTGATGATCACTGAGCCATGGCCAGAAGAGAAATATGTGCTGGGATTCTGTGTTTCAGGAGGGAAAAAAGCAGCCCTAACAGACTACTGTTTCTCACCCTCGAGGTCTAGCTATGCCACATACCAAATGGTTTCTGTCGAAGCAGCCATTCTTCTGGTTTAGGCAAGTCCTTTCTATTGCACCACAGCTCACAAAGGTTTCCAGGAGCAGCACCCTCTTCTTAAATTTATTGATATAGCCCAGCATCAAATGAAAAGCTAAGCTCAGCTTCTGTGACCCTTGGTACAAGATTGTATTGCAAATAGCCATGGAACTTCAAGCCAGGATTTGGCTTGATGACCTGCTGACACTTCTCGGATGCAGATTGTCTGTCAGACTTCTCTTTGCTGGGCCCGAGTAAACAGTGCCAAATAAAGGAGGTCTGTCATTTGACTCTTGGGGCATTTATCTCTAACTCTTCTGTATATTTGTAAGATTATTACTCTGGTCGTGTTCACTGTTTTCTTGTTCAATATTTCAGGCTGAAAGAACTCAAGTTAAACAATAGAGCAGCCAGATATACTTTTATAGCAGAAGAAAGAAAGATTGGCTATAAGATTTCTAATTCTGACTGTAATGAACTAAAAGTAATGAGTTGCAAAAATTCGGAAACAAGATTGAAAGCCCAAATTGCAGGTCTAAATAAGTCTATATCACATTCCAGAGATATGCTCCAAAAATGCATTTTGTGATTGAAATTTAACTATTTTTTATTCCAGTTTGTTTGGCGAGAGGGAGGGTGGTGTAGAGAGAGAGGGAGAGAGAAGCTTAGGCAGGTTTCATGCCCAGCACAGAGCCCAACATGGGGCTCGTTCTCACAATACTGAGATCATGACCTGAGCCAAAATCAAGAGTTGGACTCTTAACCAGCTGAGCTACCCAGGTGCTCTTGTTCCAGGTTGTTTTTCTAAAGAAGAGGGATGTTAGGCATAAGATGAACAGCAATTTTGTAAATTTCTCTGGTACTTGAGTAGCGCAGCACACTTCCATCTCTATAGGATGCTATTCATCCAATATATGACCATGTTTGTCATAGAGGAGTCCCTCCTAGGGTTTCATGTGCAGCAGGTTGTCTTTTGTCACAATTCTTCTAAATGTTTGAAAAAAAAGTTTATATCACAAAGCTAAATGTCCAAATTGGAACAAAATAAAACAAAAATGGAGAACATACGTTTACCCTCTCTGAACTTAGGGTTTATTAAAATAACAAAGCTAGGTATACTGTTTTTAAGGTGTCTTCTTATGAATGTGTGTGTGCTCCCACAGTCCCTCATGTGTTTTCATAAAGCCTGTTGTTTACAGCTCAAAAGTTTCCAAGGATTACCACTTGCTTCTTAAGTATTATGGAACAGTACTCCACTGGGCACTCTTTCAGCACTTGCCAAAGATCAGAAGACCTGTACTCTCTTCCTGTTTCTACTTCTTCTTCTTTTTTTTTTTTTTTTTAAGATTTTATTTATTTACTTATGAGACACACAGAGAGAAAGAGAGTCAGAGACACAGGCAGAGGGAGAAGCAGGCTCCATGCAGGGAGCTTGACGTGGGACTCAATCCCGGGTCTCCAGGATCACACCTTGGGCTGAAGGTGGCACTAAACCGCTGAGCCACCTGGGCTGCCCCTGTTTCTACTTCTTAATAACTTTGTGGACCTTGGCCACATCACTAGATTTCTTTTAGGCAAGTTAATTTCATTCACTTTCTTTTCTTAAAAAAATATTTTACTTATTTATTCATGAGAGACACAGAGAGAGAGAGATACAGAGATATAGGCAGGGATATAGGCTCCATGCAGGGAACCCAGGACTCCAGGATCATGCCCTGGACTGAAGGCAGGCACTAAACCACTGAGCCACCCAGGCCTCTCAATTTCATTCATTTTCATTGACAGGAATAACTATTCTCTCTCTTCCATCTCTGTCCTCTACCATTTAAATTTAAGAGGTGATTTAATTTTTCTTACTGTTTTAATTTATACTATCGAATATGCTTATATTTCTATTACTTGGTTGGACAGTTGTAAGAGACGTCCCTTGCCTTAATACAAGGACTATTGCCTTATCTTAATGATAGATGGAAGTGAGGCTCCATCTGCAACTGTTATTTATGTTAGCCAATTACTCCAAGTTAGCAAACTTACCCTGCTTACCACTTTCTTTCTCCCTTACATTTAGATTTGTTTCTAGTTGCATTATGCCTGCATTTTCATTGCATGTTATATCTGCATCCTGATCTGTCACACTGCACTGGAGTCAGTTTCCACACTGAATCTGTGAACTCATTTGCTATCTGGCCACAGGACCCCAGCCAGACTTGCTCTTCCAACAAGCAGGAAGTTAGGGGTATTATTGCTACTGCAAACTCTCAAGACCATTCTGCTTTGGTGCATTGCTCCCAGGTCCTCCCAGTCACATACAGAAAAAAAAAAAAAGCCCCAATGATATGTATTCTGATGCCTGCTTTACTTCTACTCCCACCCCCCTTAGCTCCAGGGCTTCCCTGACGCCAATGAGGCATAAAAAATAGCAGGGTGTGCTTGTCACCCATAGATACCAGGGCAGGCCGTTAAACCTATAGGCAACAGTGAACAGATGAGAGTTCACTGACTTGTGTGGGGCCCACAATGATATTATTGCTCTCTCGGGCACTGGCTTCTGCAGCAATTGTTTGGGTGGAGGGCCATGGGGGACTGGTACAATTCAAGAGCATGCAAGAGTTGAAGACCCATTGGGCAAACTTTGATTGATAGGGTACAGAAACCTACAGATAAATCTCCCCCCACAAGGATAGATGGTTCCAGAGTCCAATAAGGCCTCTGAGAAAGTGCCCCTCAATAAAAGCAGTAAGGAATGCTTGTCGTGATGCTATCGCCAGTACAGGAAAGCCCTCTATAACTTTGGTTCTCTTTCATTCCCCTTTTCTCTAGCTTCTGTTTTCCTGAAATTGCACTCTCAACATTTGCTTATATTTTCCTTCAGGATCAGTTTTATTTTGTTTTGAGGACTTGGACTGTGATACATATTAATTCCAACATTTAAGTCTTAATTCCCTTTTTTCCCCTGTCATCCAGATATTTTTCAAATCCTTTTGTCATTCCATTTTGACCCTAATTCTTAATTTTCTGCTTTGTGACCTTTTTTAATAGAAGTGATTATGTCTTTACGATTTTGTTTTCTTTATTTGCGGCAAAATGTTGATCAGAATTTTATTCTACCCTATGGAAAAATATCTATTGAGTATTATTTGTTACTGGATTTTTTCTTACATGTTTTCTTATTGCATTAAAAAATATCTCTTGTCAGTTTGTTTTTATTTCTGCTAAATGATGGATCTGAATATTCTGGTGTGGCTTCTTGCAGGAGGTGCTGGTGTAAGATAGGAAGGGCCACTTTATTGGAGATTATTCAACTTAGAAGTTCCTTTTCCTTTGTGGTCACAGAGAAATTTGCTTCCTGTAAAAATTGCTAGTCCATGTAATGTTTGTGAATAACTTTGCATCCCTTATGGCATCTGATACTAGGTCTGGCACGATTTCTGCCCAAAGACATCATACACTCAGTTCCATGTTCTTGTGTTAAACAGGAAATTCAACTTTTGCACTTCAGGGTGAGCCCCTCCTCTTCTACAAGATTATTTATGTAGGTAGTTGTTTTTAAAAGTCTGGTCCTGTCAGGCCCCTTGCACTCTTTTTGCTTACTGCTTATTTCCTTCTGCTCATTTTCAGCTTCTTTTGTCAGCCCTTGCATGTATTTTAGAATGCATGGGTCATATCTGAAAAAAAAAAATAGGTAATTATCCCTGGCTTCTATGGCTTGGCTAGCTCAAAGGAGATGTTCTCCAGCCTTACATAAAATGAAAAGGTGTAAAATGGCAATTTTTGTTCAAGAATACTAATACACATCTCAGTAAACACATTGTTTGAAAGAAAAAAAAATTCAAATGACTTAATAATAGATTTACCACAAAAACATATTGTTAAAACAAATGTTTTCCATATAGAGGGCATAGATATTTTGTTTTATTCATATAATGCTTATAAGAAACTAAATAGAATAGTAATAATAAATCCATAAGGGATTATTATAGAAAGCAATTTAAAGTATTGCATTGTTTATCTGACCCACTAGGTTACTTTCTATTACCATTTTGATACTCTCTCAAAATTTCCTTTTGAATAACTTCTTTGTATAATTCCCTACCATAGGTCATAGATTCCATATTTCTGTGGCTATCATCTCTTTAATTAATTCAAGCTTGTTTTTTTGTTTTTTTTTTTTTTTTTCTTTTTGTAAAGCTGCTAAATATTGTGCAAAGCACGTTAAGGAATAAGAAATCTTAATTTTTCTTTTCTCAAAGGAACAAACTAAAGTTCAATATGGTATTACTATGATGGCTGCATCAGAATCCAAAAAGGGACATTTCCTCAAGTTTTTGAGTATGTAACTTAATACATGTATGCTTATTCATAAAATATGTACATATATAATATCTTGATGCATATTAAGTATTAGTGAAGCTAAGCTCTATTATTTCAGAATATTTATAAATATAAATTAAAATTCTGCATATATATACATTATATGAAATATATATATACACGTATAAATACATGGTGTGGTGCCTTGTGCAAATATGGTGTATACTCAGTGATTGTGAAAGGAATCAAGGTGCTGTTTTTTTTTAAAGCCAAATTTATGACCTGTTTCTTCACAGTCTTCTTAGAGTTTAACACAATGTTTTCACAAAGTAGGGACTAAAGAAATATCTGTTGCCTGAGTAAACTGAATGAATAAAAAACTATCATGATTACAAAACAGTGGTGCTGTCTATGATTTCTGTCTGGATAATTAGCAGTCTTTGTGATGGAATAATTCTTTATGGATTAGTAGCTTGAGAAAAATTGAAAATTTCTGGTGAGAAAAGCTATTCAGGTAGAGGAGATGGATCAGGGATTCCTTGTTACATGGATGAATATGTACATGCAAAAAATTGAAGCTGAAAAAAGTAAATATGATTAGAATTTTGTTGTTCTTCCAGGGACAAGAGAGAATTAACTTGCACTTTTCATATAAAGGAAGAGAACTGAAAAGAGACTTTGTTTCTCTATGCCATAATCTTCTTGGAGGAAAGCTATAATGCAATTTTTCTGTGCATTTTTTTCTTGTTACTCTTAGGTTTTTGATGAGAATATTACAATTACTGAGGTAAGCAGCTCCAACTGGACCTTTTGTATCCAGGGAACAAAAAGCTTTAGTGGCTCTATGAGCATTTCTTTCTTCATTATTAATTATAATGTCAATTCCACAGACAGTACCAATCAGATTAAAACTGGGCCTTTATGCACTCAACATTCTCAATATGTCTTATTAAATGGGCTTTATGCATCTAATTATGCACAAATGACTTTTTCTTTTGCTTAGCATTCTCTTATATGTTTGAGACTCAGACGTCTTACTCTAGTAGACACACATACACACACACAAACACACCGCCACACACACATATATACATACACACCAGTAATCTAAGAGGTATCAACATTTTTGTATGATAGTATATCCCTAATTAAAATAATATAATTACATCAAAATGATCATGGTAGAGACGCCTGGGTGGCTTAGCGGTTGAGCATCTGCCTTTGGCTCAGGGCGTGATCCTAGTTCGGGGATCAAATCCCACATCAGGATCCCTGTGAGGAGCCTGCTTCTCCCTCTGCCTAAGTCTCTGCCTCTCTCTCTGTGACTCTGATGGTTAAGTAAATAAATAAAAGCTTTAAAAAACAAACAACAACAGAACAAAAAAACAAAATGATCATAGCAAGTGGTTTATCAATGGTGATGGACACTATAAGGTAGGATAATTCTGTTCCTTTTTGGGGAGAGAATATGTCTTTATTAAACTTTTTCTTTAAGATTGAATACTTTTGTTAAGAAGTAAGTCAGATATCTTACTCTATTCTATATTATCTATTTCATTCAGATGTTATAAATGACTTGCAACAGAGGTGATTATTAAAAATACATATTCTTGGTCTCTCCCAAATGAACAAATGCCCACTCAAGATCAACCAAATGTTGGAGTCATTAGACAAATTTTAAAGCAGCTTTAACCATGCTTTTTAAGGAAGAGTAAAAACTCTTGAAATGAATGGGAAGATATATTTCAGCAGAGAATTGAAACTGTAAAAAGAACCAAATGGAAGTTTTAGAACTGGAAAACACAATATCTGCAATAAAAATGTTCACAGAATAGGCTCAGTAGCAGAATGGCAATAATAGAGAAAATAGCAAACTTCATGATAGGTCACTAGAAATCATCCAAGCTGAAGAACAGAGGGAAAAAAAGAAAACAAGTGAACAGAACCAGTATTCACTGAGATAATATCCAAATACATAATACTTCTGTCATTGGAGTGTTAGAAGGTGAGGAGAAAAATATTAGTACGGAAAAATATTTTTTAAGTTTTTATTTAAATATCAGTTAACATAAGAGTAATATTAGTTTCAGTGTACAATATAGTAATTCAGCACTTCCGTACAACACCCAGTGCTCGTCACAAGTGCACTTCTTAATCCCCGTCACCTGTTTCACCTTTCCCCCCACTTCCTTCCCTCTGGTAACCATCAGTTCTCTATAGTTAAGAGTCTGTTTCTTGGTTTGTCTCCCTCTCTTTTGTCTCTCTTTGCTCATTTGTTTTGTCTTAAATGCTACATGTGAGTGAAATCATACAGTATTTGTCTTTCTCTGATTGACTGATATTGCTTACCGTTATTCTCTCTAGCTCTATCCATGTCTTTTTTTTTTTAAGGTTTTATTTATCTATTCATGAGAGACACAGAGAGAGAAGGAGAGATACAGGCAGGGGGAGAGGCAGGCTCCTCATAGGGAGGCTGATGTGGGACTCCATCCAGAACTCTGGGATCATGCCCTGAGCCAAAGGCAGACACTCAACCGCTGAGCCACCCAGGTGTCCCAGGTCTATCCATGTGTATGCAAATAGCAACAGTTCATTCTTTTTTTATGGCTGAGCAATATTCCAGTGTGTGTGTGTATTAATACATAAAGATGTGGTGTCTATACCACATCTTCTTTATCCATACTTCAGTAAATGGATGCTTGGGCTGTTTTCATTATTTGGCAATTATATATAATGCTCCTCTAAACATTAGGGTGTATGTATCCCTTTGAATTAGTATTTTTGTATCCTTTGGGTAAATATCTAGTAGTTCAATTGCTGGATCATAGTGTAGTTCTACTTTTAACTTTTTGAGGAAAATCCATACCATTTTCCAGAGTGGCCTCAATAGTTTGCATTCTCATCCACAGTAAGAGAGGGTTCCCCTTTCTCCATATCCTTGCTGACACCTGTTGTTTCTTGAGTTGTACATTTTAGCCATTCTGACAGACGTGAGGTGATATCTCATTGTAGTTTTGATTTGCATTTACTTTTTTTAAAAAAGATTTTATTTATTTATTCATGAGAGAGGCAGAGACATAGGCAAAGGGAGAAGCAGGCTCCATGCAGAGAGCCTGATGTAGAGCTCAAGCCCAGGACTCCAGAATCACGCCCTGAGCTAAAGGCAAATGATCAACCGCTGGACCCCCAGGTGTCCCTTGATTGCATTTCCTGATGCGCATCTTTTCATGTGTCTGCCATCTGGATTTCTTCTTTGAAAATATGTCTATTCATGTTTTTTGTATTTATTTATTTATTTATTTATTTATTTATTTATGTCCATTTTTAAATGGCATTCTTCATTTATTAAGTGTGGAATTTTCTAAGTATTTTATATATTTTGGATACTAACCCTTTATCAGATATGTCATTTGATAAATGACATATTGCCTTTTAGTTTTGTTGACTGTTTCCTTTGCTGCACAGAAGCATCTTATTTTCATGAAGTCCCAATAGTTCTTTTTTTCTTTTGTTTCCCTTGCCTCAGGAGACATATCTGGAAAGAAGTTGCTACCGCCCATGTCAAAGAGGTTCCTGCCTGTGTTCTCCTCTAGGATTTTGATAGTTTCAAGTCTCACAGTTAGGTTTTTCACCCATTTTTGAATTTACTTTGATGTATAGTGTAAGATAGTGGTCCAGTTTCATTCTTTTGCATGTTGCTGCCCAATTTTCCCAACATGATTTGTTGAAGAGACTTTTTCCCACTGGATATCCTTTCCTGCCTTGTCAAAGATTAATTGACCATATAGTTGTCAGTCCATTTCTGAGTTTTTCATTTTGTTGCATTGATCTATGTGTCTATATTTGTGTCAGTACTGTATTGTTTTGATTACTACAGGTTTGTAATTCAGCTTGAAATCTGGAATTGTGATGCCTTCTGCTCTGCTTTTCTTCTTCATGGTTGCTTTGGCTGCAGTCCTTTGTGGTTCCATATGAATTTTAGGATTGTTTGTTCCAGCTCTGAGAAAAATGCTGTTGGCATTTTGACAGAAGTTGCATTAGATGTGTATATTGCTTTGGATAGCATAGATGTTTTAATAATATTTTTTCTTCCAATCCATGGGCATGGAATGTTTTTCCATTTCTTTGAGCCATCTTCAGTTTCTTTCCTCAGGGGTTTACAATTTTCAGAGTATAGGTATTTCATCTCTTTGGCTTGGTTTATTCATAGGTGTCTCTTTGTTTTGTTTGTTTGTTTTTGTTTTGTTTTGTTTTGTTTTTGGTGAAACTGCAAATAGGATCAATTCCTTAATTTCTCTTTCTGCTGTTTCATTACTGGTGTATAGAAGTGCAACAGATTCCTGGACATTGATTCCATATCCTGCAACTTGACTAAATTTGTGTATCAGTTCTAGCAGTTTTTTGGTGGAATCTATTAGGTTTTCCATATAAAGTATCACATCTTCTTAAATAGTGAAAATTTTACTTCTTGCCAATTTGGATGCCTTTTATTTCTTTTTGTTTTCTGGTTGCTGTCACTTGGATATCCAGTACTATGTTAAATAACAGTGGTGAGAGGGAACATCCCTAATTTGTTCCTCACCTTAAAGGAAAGCTCTGTTTTTCCTCATTGAGGATAATGTGAGCTGTGGGTCTTTCATATATGGCCCTTATACTGTTGAGATATGTTCCTTCTATCTCTACTATGTTAAGAGTTTTTATCATGAATTGATGTACTTTGTGAGATGTCTTTTCTGCATCTACTGAAATTATCATATGGTTCTTATCCTTTCTTTTACTAATATGGTATATCACCCTGACTGATTTGCAAATATTCAACCACCCTTGCAGCCCAGGAATAAATCCCACTAGATTGCGGCGAGTGATTCTTTTAATGTATTGTTGGATTCAGTTTGCTAGTATTTTATGAAGAATTTTTGCATCCATGTTCATCAGGGATATTGGCCTGTAGCTCCCTTTTTCAGTGGAGTTCTTTCTCTGGCTTTGATATCAGAGTAATGCTGGCCTCATAGAATGAGTTTGGAAGTTTGCCTTCTCATTCTATTTTCTGGAATAGTTTGAGATAAATTGGTAATAACTCTGATTAAGTGTTTACTGGAATTTGTCTGTGAAGCCATGTGCCCCTGGAGTTTTGTTTGTTGGGAATTTTTTGATTACTGATCCAATTTCTTTGCTGGTTATCAGTCTGTTCAAGTTTTCTATTTCTTCCCGTTTCAGTTTTGGTAGTTTATATGTTTGTAGGAATTTTTCCATTTTTTCCTTTGTGCAATTTGTTGGCATATAATTTTTAATAATATTCTCTTATAATTATTTGGATTTCTGTGATATTGTTATTTCTTCTCACTCGTTTGTGATTTTAATTATTTAGGTTCCTTTTCTTTTCTTTTTGATAAGTCTATCTAGAGAGTTAGCAATTTCATCAATTTTCTCAAAGAACCAGCTCCTGGTTTTATTGATTTATTCTGTTTTTGTTTGTTTGCATGTTTTCTGTTTGTGTGTGTGTGTGTGTGTGTGTGTGTGCATTTTATTTCTGCTCTAACCTTTATTATTTTCTTCCTTCTGCTGGCTTTAGTCTTCATATATTCTTTTTCTTCTAGCTCCTCAGGTGTAAGGTTAGGTTGTTGATTGGAGATTTTTCTTGTTTCTAAAGTAAGGTCTGTAATGCTATATACTTCCCTCCTAGGCCCACTTTTGCTGCACATCAAAGGTTTTGAACCATTGTGTTTTCATTTTCATTTGTTTCCAAGTGTTTTTTACTATTTGATCTCTTAGTTGACCCATTCATTATTTCGTAGCATGTTCTTTTACCTCCATGTATTATGGTCTTTCAAAATCTTTTCTTGTAGTTTTACTTCTACTTTCATAGTGCTGTGGTCAGAAAAGGTGCATGGCATGATTTCAGTATTTGAATTTATTTTGATGTGTAGTGTAAGATAGTGTATTTGTATTTGTTGAGGACTATCTTGTTATCTAGTATATGACCTATTCTGGAGAAAGTTCCATGAGCAATTGATAAGAATGTGTATCCTGCTGTTTTAGGAGCTATGTTCTGAACAAATCTGTTAAATCCATCTGGCCTAGTGGATCTTTCAAAGACATAGTTTTCTTGATTATTTTCTGCTTAGATGACCTGTCCATTGTTAAGTAGAGTGTTAAAGTCCCCTAGTATTATTGTGTTATTATCAATTAGTTCCTTTATGTTTGTTATTAGTTGCTTAATATATTTGGGTGCTCCTAAGTTGAGTGAATAAATATTTACAATTGTATATCTTCTTGTTGGATTGTCCCCTTTATGATTATAGAATGCCCTTCTTTGTCTCTTTTTACACACTTTGTGTCTTTTCTAAGATTTATTTATTTATTTGAGAGAGAGAGCAGGGAGGAGGAGCAGGGAAAGTGGGAGAGAGAGAATCTCAAGCGGACTCCCCACTGAGCCTGGAGTCTAACATGGTACTTGATTTCATGACCCTGAGATCCTGACTGAGCTAAAACTAAGAGTCAGACACGCAACTGACTGAGCCACTCTGTCTCTACAGTCTTTGTTTCAATGCCTAGTTTGTCTGATATAAGTATTGATATTTTGATTTTTTTAAACTTCTGTTTGTGTGATAAATGTTTCTATAGCCCCTCACTTTCTTTCTTTTTTTTTTTTTTAAGATTTTATCTATTTATTCAAGAGACACACAGAGAGAGCCAGAGACACAGGCAGAGGGAGAAGAAGGCTCCTTGAGGGGAGCCTGATGTGAGACTTGATCCTGGCACTCTGGCACCACACCCTGAGTCAAAGGCGTATGCTCAACCACTGAGCCACCCAGGCATCCCTACTCCCTCACTTTCTAACTGTAGGTGACTTTAATTCTAAAATGAGTTTCTTGTAGGTAGCATATATATGGGTCTTATTTTATTTATCCATTTTGTTATCCTATTTTTTATTGGAGTGTTTACTCCTCCATTTACATTCATATTGATAGATACGCATTTATTACCATTTTATTACTAGTTTTGTCATTGTTTCTGAAGGTTTTCTCAGATCTTTTCTCATCTTTGTTTCTCCCGTGCATTCAGAGTCTCCTTTAAGATTTCTTACAGGGCTGTCTTAGTGTTCTAGAACTCCTTATTT
Source organism: Canis lupus familiaris (assembly GCF_011100685.1). NCBI lineage: Eukaryota > Metazoa > Chordata > Mammalia > Carnivora > Canidae > Canis > Canis lupus. The sequence goes on from NC_049255.1 coordinate 28,479,592, forward strand.
TTTTTTTGTTTATCTGAGAAACTGTTTATCTCTTCTCCCATTATGAATGATAATTTTGTGGATAGAGTATTCTTGGCTGCAGATTTTTCCCGTTTCAGCACTTAGAATATATCATGTCTCCCTCTTCCGGCTTGCCAAGTTTCTGTTGAGAAATCTCCAGCGAGCCTCATGGATTTTCCCTTATAAGTTAAGAGCACCTTTTGTTCTTACTGCTTTTAAGATTTTTTTTTTCCTTATCACCATATTTTGCAAATTTAATTACAATATGTCTTGTGCGGGCCTGATTTTGTTGATGTTGATGGAGGTTCTCTGTATCTTGTGGACCTTGATGTCCATTTTTTCCCCAGATCAGGGAATTAATAGCTAACAATTTCTCCAAAGAACTAATTTAAAGATTCAAGAAAATTAATTAATATCAAACAGGATAAAAATCAAAGAAAAACTTTCTCAGAAATATCACATACACACTATAAAAGAATTTTTAAAAATGACATTACATGTGAGAATAACTCAAATGACTTTAATTTTTAAAAATGATATTACATGTGAGAATAACTCAAATGGCTGAAAACTTTTATAAAGGGGCACCTGGGTGGCTCACTGGTTGAGTGTCTGCCTTTGGCTCAGTTCATGATCCCAGGGTCCTGGAATACAGTCCCATATCAGGCTCCCTGCAGGGAACCTACTTATCCCTCTGCCTATGTCTCTGCCTCTCTGTTTGTCTCATGAATAAAAAATAAAATCTTTAAAAAAAATTTTCATAAAAACATAACTATAGTGAAACATCTTTAAAGCTTGAAAAAAGAAGTGTCAATTCTGTATGTACTAAATATATCCTTATGTAATGACAGCAAGATAAAGATCTTGTAGATGAAGGAAAAAGAAGAGTATTCAATGATAACACATGTACTCTAAAAGACTATAGACTCTCTGTAGGCTGAAAGGACATTTCCTTTATGCCAGAGGGATCCCACACTGTCATACAACCAGCTAACAGGCTGTTTTGATGGTTTCTCTGTAGATTTTGAGAGGAGATAATCACTACCTCTGCACTATGTATCTCTTGACATAATTCCAGCCTCTTTCTGTGTTGAGTTCTCTATGTCAAGTATTGCTAGATCTGAACATTTACTGAAGCTTTTCTCCTGGAGCCTTTCAAATCTTCTCTAATCTAGGATTCTTTTTTTTTTTTAAAATCTAGGATTCTTCATGAGTTTTTGTTTCAACATTAACATAAATAATAAATTTATCCATTTCTAGTCAAAGTTGTTTTTTCCCAAGTCTACAGAGATATTAAAAATTGTCTTTTCACCAAAGCTTCCAGAAGTGCAGAATACACTTACATTTAATAATTCATTTTTACTAAACAGATTAAAATTTATAGAGTAAACTTTCCTATAGTATCTCTTTAAAATTACACAGCTCTTCTGTGAAGAAGGTATTTTACAGATGAGAAAAACAAGGTTTAAAATGATACTAAGTGACCTGCTCATTTTCACAGAGCTTTAACATGTCAGTGATGGCTGTGCTGATTTTCTTTCTTCAAAAGAAAGTTCTTCCAGGGTTGAAGAACTGAGATGATTGATTTAGAGAACTGAAAGAAGGCCAGTGTTACTGCTTCACAATGAGGGAGAAAAAAAAGGAGATAAGATTGCAGACAGTGTGGGCCAGATCAAGCAGGGACTATCAGGTAATGCTAACTGACTTGTTTTCTCTCAGTACAAATTAAAGCAATTAAATCATGTTAAACAAGAAAATGGTTGATTTAACTTAATTATTTAAGAAAGATTATTCTATTCTTTATGGAGAATAGATGAAAATACAAGCCAAATGACATGGTTTATTTACAATGTAAGGGAGAGATCATATTTTCTTGATCCAGAGTACTACCATTGGAGGAGAAGAGAAATGGATGGATGATTTGAGGCAAAGCCGAAGGCCTTTTAATGGACTAAATGTATATGGGAGTTTGATGAGAAAGAACAGTTCTTAGGTGTCTTGTTTCTAACTAGAACAGCCGCTTATAAGAGAAGGGGATAAGTAGGCTTGAAAGTGGATCTAAGAGTTCCCTTAGTTTTAGGCCTGAAACACTGGCCACATTGTGAGTTACACAGAGGAGTCTCAAATTCAGGAGGGGATGCCAGAATAGAAATGCAAAGGTGGGTATCCTTCCCATATAGATAATACATTGAAATAATAATAAAATGTTTCATCTGGACCTAGAGAGAATGAGGTCTAGAACTAAACTAGAGGACACTGAATTTAGAGCTGGGTTGCATAGGAGCCACTGGAAATTAAGCTTAAAACAATGAATCTTAATTAATGGGTGTCAAGAAAAAAGAGAAAGTGGAAAAGAAGGAAGAGCTATGCACTAAACACTGACTTGCTGCCAGCTGCAATGAACAAAATTAATAGCTTCCAGTTGTTAGTTTTGTCGCAGTGTGCCCCGACTTCTGATCTGAGGTCCTTCCCCTATTTATGGGTAATTCCCATTCCATAATATGCGCTTAAGGACTTTGGCACATGTGGCTAGCAGTAACCTCTCTAATGTGCAGTCTTTGTTCTGCAATATCCCATTGGGCAGCTATAGATGTCCTCAGGTCAACATCCCAGTGGGAGGGCTCCTCTTGTCCTATACTACTTCTTCCGTTTTCTTTCTGTAATTGCTCTTTCCCAGCAAACCTTTCGAACTAACTATGGCTCAACATTTTCCCATGGCAAATATTTAAAATTAATAATACTTAGAAGATGCTAAAAATTATAGTCCAATTCAGGTTTTCTGAATTCACAGAGTTCCCAATTTCTCACTTGAATTGCACTCTTGGATAATAATTTATTTCATTAGGCTCTCACTGACACTATACTAACACAATGTGTGAACTCATGACTGAAGCATGAGAGTAGGTGTTAAAGGCGTTATTTGGAAATAAACAAGAGTGTAAGATTTCTAATAATTTCTTGTGCTCTAGATTTTTCCTTTTTATGAAGATAAGATATTACTTAGCATAACTTGAAAAATATTTCATTACACAATAAAAAAATCTTATTAAAATATCATTTACTCTTGGGTAATGTCAAAAAATTAGCACTTTAAAATGTTTTAACTATATAAAATTTTCTAAGATATCAGAAAATGTATAGAAACAACTTTTAGTGGATTTTCTTTTCAAATGAAATAGTAAACTAAATATGAGGCTGGAAACTACTTAAAACCCAAAATGTCATTAATTCAAAATTAAGGCTAAGTTCTAAAAATAAGTAGAAATAAGTAATAACCTGCTATAGAAGTGTCTTTTCTCATTAAAGAAATAAATTTATGGTTGTAGAACATTTAAATTTTATAAACCAATTTATAGATATTATATAATTTATAATTTTTCCAAATCATGTTTTGCATGTCAGGATTTTTAGATTGCTTTAATAATATGAAGTTGTCACTCAATAAATATTGAACTAAAGCTTGGTGAATACATGCATATTTGATTCAGGCAAGCAGATAAATGGCAAAACATTTACAATTGCACCAATATTTATTAACTTCTCCAGCTGTATTGGCTTATACTATTTCTTGCAACTTAGATATTTGCTCTTTCAAGTCCTTGGTGTTCAGATATTGATCAGAATTTGAAGAGGTATTCTAGGAAAAAAATGATAGAGTAATTTTATGATAATTAAACAGAATTTTATCTTTATATTTTGAGAGATCAAAATTTGTCATATGATAAAATACATGTCATAAATAAATATTTTTTATATTAGAGTTTTGAAAATAAGTTCATCCAGTTATAGTTTTTTATTCCTTTTTTTTTTTAAAGATTTTATTTATTCATGAGAGGCAGAGAGAGAGAGAGAGAGAGAGAGAGGCAGAGACACAGACAGAGGGAGAAGCAGGCTCCATGCACCGGGAGCCTGACGTGGGATTCGATCCCGGGTCTCCAGGATCGCGCCCTGGGCCAAAGGCAGGCGCCAAACCACTGTGCCACCCAGGGATCCCTTTATTCCTTTTTATAATAGCAAAATGCATATGATGCATTTTGAAGATTTATCCTTGACACTTGAAAGAATATTATAATGCATCATATTTTTGCTTTGTGGGAGGACTTTTAATTATTTTAATTCAGAAAGGTTCTTAAAAACAAAATTTTGTTTCCATGTGCTAAATGTATTTAAAATTAAGTGCCTCTTTACATAGAATTTTTAAAACATTTCTGCTTTATTTCAAACTCATTTATATTTCTTCATTGTATTCCGCACATTTAGTTGGATTTGTTGCAATTGTCACCAGAATAAGGAAAGATCTTATTAGTAGTTATATTCCCAGATCCTAAATATTTTGATGGTACTTAGTAGGCACAGCAATAATTTGGTGAATTATTAATTCAAAGTTGGTTAACCTTTGGTGCACTCTAAGACCTTCCTATAATTTGCCTTGAAAATCTGTCTTGGTCTATAGGATAGCAAAGATACCCTGGAAGATGATTTGTGTTAGTTCAACTGTATTTTGTTTATTCTTCCCATTAAAAAATGGTAATATTTCTCCTTCCTCTTAAAACTGAATGGACTCATGATCGATTTGCTTTGAACAATATAAGATAGCAGAAATGGCACTATCGAGTTCTAGCACTTATGCCTAAGAGTCTTTGCAGTTTTATTTTTACCCCCTTGGATGCTACCATGAGCAATCATGTGTGGTAGGCAGGCTAGCTAACTGGAGGATGAGAAGACACATGAAAGAGACCTAAGACTCCCTGGCAGTCAGCCCATACAAACTGAAAGATATGTGAGTGAGGCCATTTTGAAACTTTTGATCAAGCTAAGATTCCTGCTGAATAGGGCCCTGTAGTTGAGCACAGGTCAAAGAACCACTTAGTCAACTACAGAATGATGAGAAATGACACATTGTCATTTTAGGCCACTAAACTGTAGGGTGTTTTTTTAAATGCAAAAAATAGATAATTAGTAATTGTTAGAAGAAAAATGGTATGGTAACATAAAAAGGAAAGAACTTTTTCTTAGGGATACATGGAAAGATGAGTTTGTAAGACAGAGTAAAGAATACTTTTTTTCTCTAAGGAAATGTAAAAGGAGCCAAGATAAAGTTTTAGATTGTTTTAAGGTGGATAGTGAGTTAGCTAAAAAAAGGTAAAGGAATCCACATGCCTTTTTGAATTACTTACATTGTTATAATTATATTGTTATAAATGTATGTGTATGCAATTATATATATATATATATATACATACCTATAATACATGATTTTACATGTGTGTAGATAGATGAAGATTAGATAGATAATGTGCATAAACTTGTGTGATAATTAAATATACAATCTAAAACTCACATGTGCTGGAAATTACACTAAAGTATGTATCTTAATTTGGGCTTTGAATGCTAAAGCCAAGGCCAAATAATTCCTTTCAGCCAAATAATTCATTTTAGCCAAATGTTAAGGTTGAAGCCAATTTTTTAACTCCGTTACATTGTAAGATATATTTCTAATGGTGGATTGTGGTAAAAATATATCAACGACACTAATACAATAGTTATTTGAATGGGACAAAAATTTGTTAGTTATTTGTGCAGATAAAATAGAAGAAAATAAAAAGTACCAGAAAAAGAACAAGTTTCTAGAATGGATAGTGCTAGCAATAGTTACTTAGTATTATGGGCTTTGAAATAAATTCTGGGCACTTGAATACATCATGTCTACTTTTCCAAGACCCTCTGAAATCATGTAAATAATCACAGTTCACTTTTGAACAACATGGGGGTGTGCTGGTAGAGGTTAGAAGCACTGACCCCCTCCCCTCGCCCTAGCACAATCAAAAGTCTGCATATAACTTTTGACTCTTCAAAATCTTCACTATTTATAGCCAACTGCTGCCTGGGAGCCTTACTGACATAACTTCAGCAGTGGATTAATACATATTCTGTATGTTATTTGCATTATTTACTGTATTCTTACAATAAAGTAAACTTGAGAAAAGTTATTAAGAAATTCACAAGGAAGAGAAAGTACACTTATAGTACTATATTTATCAAGGAAATCTGCATATAAGTGGACCAATGTAATTCAAACTCATGTTCTTTAAAGGGTCAAGTGTATATACATAAAATGTGAGAGAACTGAAGGTTAGAGAAGTCTTATACCTGATAAGAGGCCAAAATTTCACAAAGTGGAAAAAAACCTCAAACATATACAGTTTATTGTAAACTTGCTTCAATATGGACATAAAAAAGCTGGAGCTTGAGAATAAGAAGAAAGAGTTGGAGAAAACAACTAATCCCCATATCTTCTGCTCTACTGAATTCAGTTGAAAATAAGGGTCTATTTAGTATCTCTGAGGCCATGCACCTTGGAAGCCTGTAGGGGAGGATCATTCCTTGGGTGGTAGGAATGTTAGCTATAATCTTTGCCTGTCTTCACCCTGTGTCTGTGTATGTTTGAGTCCATGCTAATCAGGTCGTCTTAACTTGATTATATCTACAAACAACCTATTTCCAAATAAAGTTATATTCACAGGTACCTGGGGGAGGAGGAGGGTTGTCTTGGAACCCCACCATATCTTTTTGGGGCATATAATCCAAACCATAACAACCACTAATATACAAATCTCAATACACAATTTCAAAATACAGACTACCAACATCCTCTCAAGAGGCTACATACTTAAACTTGAAGAAAATAGCATCAGGTGGCCCTCACATTGTATTCAATGTTTCTGGAAAACATGAATGATTTCAAAATCTGGCAGATCAGTCAAAATTACTTGGGACAGGGCCCTTTCTGTTTTCCAGAAACACACACACACACACACACACACACACATACTTGCTGATTGACTGACTGATTGATTGATCGTTGAAGCCACCAGAGCCTTTCTGATTCAGAATTTCCAGATAGCTACATTATATATTAAAAAAATTCCATTTGCAAAATAGTTTTGAAACCATTTCCTTAAAAAGCCTTCAAATTATCTACAGAAGACGATGAATGTGTTAAATTAAGGCAAAAGATATCTTCTTTTCTTTTTTTTTTTTTAAAGATTTTTCTTATTTATTTGAGAAAAAGAGAGATTGAGGGAGAGCAGGGTGAGAAGCAGAGGGAGAAACAGACTCCCCTCTGGGCAGGGAGCTCAATGTGGGGCTTGATCCTGGGACTCTGGGATTATGACCTGATCTGAAGGCAGATGCTTAACCAACTGAGCCACCCAGGTGCCCAATACCTTCTTTATTGATGTGCTCTTGAAATAACATGGCTGAGCTGCAAGTGATGAGCATAACAAGGCAGAAACATTGGGTCATCAACTTCAGGCATGGCTGAGAAGAGTAAAAGCTGTCAAAAGTAAACATTCTGCATCCTTTCATTTCTTAGCTCCAGTTTTCCATGTGTTCCCCAGACAAAAATTATGTATTATCCCAGAAAAATAGTAACACTATTTGAAATAATTAAAAAAAATCTAAATCTATTTTCTCTTTCTTAAAACAATTGAGGATGAGTTTCATTATGAGAATTTTTAATGTCACTCTAAAACCCCTCTACTTGGAAGAAAAAGTAAGATCATTCATTACTTAATAAACTTAACAACCACTGTCTTTCATTTTCTTGTCCATTTTAAATATTTATTGAATAAAGGATATATAAATACATTTTGTTAAAAACTCAAACAAGAAGGAAAAATCATTTATGAGTATTCACTGTAATATGTACAAGATATGTAATAAAGTGTCATTTTATATATATATAGTTTTTCGATCATACGTTATGTAGTTTTGATTATATATGTAGTTTATATATAGCTTTGATTATTTGCTTTATCCTCTATAACATGTCTTAGAGATCTTTACGTATCAGTGTATTTAGTTTGATTTTATTCATTAGAACCACTCCCTACTATTTGTTTAACCATAGTACTTCGATTGTTAAAACAATTTGCTCACAATATAATGATGTAAGGAATTTTCTTATGTGTTTCATTGTGGACAAGTGTATTTCTCTATGCTATATAAATTATACATCAATTAAAAACTTTGCCCATTTTTAAGCTTTATGAAAAACTAAATTTTTACATTTAGCTTACATTTAACTAAATGGGCTCCAAAGATATTATATCACGTTTCCTCCATAATTTCACAAAGTATGAGGGTAATGATTTCCTAAAAATTCACCAATACTGTTTATTGTCAGTCTCTATTTTGGCAATGTAAAGGTTAAAAATATTCCCCCCCCCAAAAAAAAAATATTTTCCCAGAACCTCACCTATACCAGATATTATCAAGCTATTCATTTTTGAAACAGCAAAGTTAAACTATTTTATGATCATTTCAGTTTTGTAGTCCTGATTTTTTTTTAAATTTTATTTATTTATTCATGACAGACAGAGAGAGAGAGAGAGAGGCAGAGACACAGGCAGAGGGAGAAGCGGGCTCTATGCAGGGAGCCCCATGCGGGACTTCATCCCGGATCTTCAGGATCACACCCCGGGCGAAGGCAGGGCTAAACCATTGGGCCACCGGGGCTGCCCGGTAGTCCTGGTTTTTATGAGATTTTTTTCATGTGTTTATTGGCCATTTATATTTCTTCTATGGTGAGTTAGTTGGTTTTTATCTTTTGCATATTTTTCTTAAGTTCTCTAGTAATTTGCATATTAATTTCTAAGTGTTCTTCATATATTTTGGATTTTGGACAAGTACTGCAAATACTCCCAAACTGTCACTTTTCTTCTAATTCTGTTTACTGCATTGCATTACTGTTCTAAGTTATTTCATCTTTGCTAATATTCATCAATAGCTTTTCTTATAGCCATTTAAATGACAACTATATAAGGAAATTTTAATCAAAATTAATTTTTCTTACTTTTATTAAAAATAAAAATAAAACCTGTTTTAGAAGAGAATCAAACAGGATGAGGGTCCTAGAATAAAGGAAAACAATATAACCAGTTTTTGTCCTCAATCTACACAGGCCCTAGATAAGATTTTTAGACAAAATGGAATGAAGGCCAAAATGAATGGAAAGAGAACTTGAGCAGGTGTTTGTATACATCTGCCCTCATTTGTAATGGCCAAGAGACACAACCTCTGATTCTAACTTTGTCTTATAACTTATGTTTATTGCTCTTAGAAATGTAAATACATTGAACTCCCTCAAGTTTAAGAGTTCAAACACTGAAAGCAATTAAAACTCGTATTTGGAAAATAGCACTTGTAAAGAAGAGTTCTAGTGGTGTTTAAATGTTCACTTAAGATTTAAAACATTGTGTATTTGGTTATTAAATAACTGATGCATGTATGCTAAAATATATTTTTATTTTAAAACTGTTGCAATTATGTACATCTATCGGTAGACTCACACTAATGTAATAAATAGGACAATATTTGCTGAGATAACTGAATTGTGACTTAAAATGGACCAGTTAGGTTAGGACTTCGAAAAGAACTCCTACAAATATGTAACAAATTGATATTTTTTTCTGTTTAGAATTTAACATAGGGGATTGAATCATGGTCTTGGGGAGGGACAGATCTCTTTTATGAATGTCAGATCTGTCTGTGGGTATGTTATTTAAACCTTGATGTCTCATCCCCTTTTATGTAAAATGAAGATAATAATGATTTATATCCTAGTGTATATTCATTTAATGATATAGTGAGCACTTAGAACAATGCCTGATGCATAATGATAAATGTTAGTTGTCATTCATGTATTTTTTAATCTTTTAAAATTGGTTCTCTTGCTCTTTAGGTACAATATTTAAAAGACAATTTACATTGAAAGCTATTTCTATTAATTATAAATCCATTTGGCTTTTGACAAACTTCTCAATATCTTCTGATGAACCAAAAGCAAAATATTAAGAAAAAAAAAATCACCATGATTAAATTAAGTTGAACCAACTACTAAGATCAAGTGTAAGGTTTTAAGAGAAAAATTCATATTACTTCACTTAGTTCTATCAGCTCTAACAGAATTAGTTTTGTTCTTGTCTTGGTGAGAATAACTAACGATAACAATATGATATTTGAACTATAACAGTATAACAATAACAGTATAATAATTGAACAATTAACATTCAAGTGGCTTTCAACTTTCTCTGAAAGCCTCAAATATCAAAGTGAGTAAAATATCCATCTCACTTGGAAAGAGTTCCTTGGGTCATTTCTGAATGATAATTGCTTCAATATTTTGAAAAGGAAAGAAATCATTGAATGCTAGGACAAAGCACACCACGAGCCTCTATTTGACCTTAATTAATGACTAAGGAAGACAGTTCAAATATTATCAAAATTCACTTGGGTATTTTTTTCTCTTTTATTCTTCTATTTACATTTTGGATATAATGTTGCTTCTAAGTGCTTAATTCTTTCTATGGAGTATACATTAGAAATAATTTTGGAGATATGATTGGGTTAGAAGACTAGAGAAAAAACAGCTAAAAATTGATGCCTCTGACTTCCCTATGAAGTAATCCTTGAACACTAATTGGTGAGATCTCTGCTATCCAAAAAGGAAATAACCTCCTTTCAGTCAACTACTCCAGAGCTGCATTCCTTCCCCTCTGAGGGCTGGGTAGGTGATTTTATTGTATATACAATGCCTCACATCACACTTCTATTACTCCTTCCCTCCAGTGAGGTTGAAAATGTGAAACAACATGGCTATTAGGAGCATAGTTGAGGTCTATGGAGGGTTGCCGTGACTCTTATGAGTTAAAAAGAGAAGAGAAAGAAGATTATGGAATAATGTGCCTTGGTAGGAAGACTGAATTGAAAACAAACGATTTGAAGAAGCAGAGAACAACATAACACCAATCGGAGTTGAAAGAAATCTGTTCAGAGGGAAGGCGATCTCTTAAAACTCTGAAAAAATTCTTTATCAGAAAAAAGACAAATCTGTCTAGATTTAAGAGGAAAAGAGTTTTAAAATGAGACTTGTGATTCTTTTTGGTAGTTTACATTTATTATTGCTAGTAGATGAAGCATTTGATAAGTAAGCTACTGCGTCTGGGAAGCAAAAGAAATGAAGTCATGTTTACAGAGGTCCATTGCACAGTTGTTTCAGAGAAACTATTGTTACTTGTCTTTCACCTACTTCTGTTCTGCAAGATGGTATTATTTATCTTTGAAGAAGTATTTTGTGTACATCATGTTTTACAACCTCTTCCTTTATCAACAGTCCTCTGTGTTTTTGCCTTTCATCTGACACCGTTTTTGCATCGAACTGGAAAAATATAGCAGGAACTTCTAGAGCTGGAAAGGTAGAATGATGAAAAAGAGAGACTCTCAGCAAGAATTCTTGCTTTTGGGAGAACTGGGGCTTTCTAATATTGTCATGGCTTATTTGAAAGTAGGTACTGAAGTAGAAGTCTAACTTAAGAAACTGATGGTAGACATGTATCATAATCATTTTTTAATGAGTGGAGTTTAATAAAGGAGCTGTTTATGAATATGTGGCTACTAATGGAAAGTGTCATGGGTTGATCTAAAATGTTTGGAACTTCAACCACTGTAGGCTTCAGATATAATCAGAAGGAAGAGTCATGGAGACTGAGAAAGAAGAGCTGTAGCTCTAAGAGATGTATTACCTGCCCTGATAGAAGCTGTGTTCCTTGGTAGACAGACTTTGACAAATTGTGATGACCCTTCTGGTAGAGAGAGATGGCCAAACTCTGGGGGAGGATGTGAAAATAAATTATTTTTCCATCCTGTAATGACTCGCTAGTCATACCCAGTGATTGGACCAAACTTGAAGCCAGAGGGCAGGAGAGCCCTTTGATGAAGTCCACAGAGTTAGCTACATATGGCACAGAGCATAGTTGAAGAGTAGCAAGCAGAAAATATCTAGTATACACGAGCCAAATGTCTAGGATATATACCCAGGATATACAAGTGTTTAAGAAAATATCTTTTTTGGGATCCCTGGGTGGCGCAGCGGTTTGGCGCCTGCCTTTGCCCCAGGGCGTGATCCTGGAGACCCGGGATCGAATCCCACATCGGGCTCCCGGTGCATGGAGCCTGCTTCTCCCTCTGCCTGTGTCTCTGCCTCTCTCTCTCTCTGTATCTGTCATAAATAAATAAAATACTTAAAAAAAAAAAAAAAAAGAAAATATCTTTTTTTCGGGATCCCTGGGTGGCGCAGTGGTTTGGCGCCTGCCTTTGGCCCAGGGCGCGATCCTGGAGACCTGGGATCAAATCCCACGTCGGGCTCCCGGTGCATGGAGCCTGCTTCTCCCTCTGTCTGTGTCTCTGTGCCTCTCTCTCTCTGTGACTATAATAAATAAAAGGGAGTGTTTAAAAAAAAAAAAGAAAATATCTTTTTTTCCAAGATAAGTATCTTTATAGGCACTGAGAACACAAAGGTGAGGAAGTTAGCACAATCCTTGCCCTCACTGGCGCTTATATTCTATTGCATATTTTTAATATAATGTGTGCATGTACATATATGTGTACACTTGTATGATTTACCTGGATACACATCCATGGATGTAGTTACATATGATCTTAGAATATGTATTTCTGTGTTTTTCTTTCTTTCCTACAATTCCAAATCTCCCACTGGTAGACAGGAAAATTCCCATTGCACAGACTAGATAGAAATAAGGATGTTGAGACAGCAGAGCACATTTTGGCTAACGCCAGAGTTCTACCTTGAAATTGAGCATGTTTGTAGCCCATCTCTTGTCATTCAAGTAAGCATGTAACATCCTCCTTGTGTGAACACAGAGGCCATCTATATAGTTATTGGGAGAGGGTTTCAGTAGCCTCATTAGGTACATGCTGGTGGTGGGGCCTGCTTATTATCTAGCAGAATAATTTTATGTCCTCTGAAATTTTATTTCACATCTATGTCAATTCTACCCCATGTCAAACACCCAGAATACTCATTAACTTCCTCTCAATCTTCCAAAACCTCAATCGAGGTCCTTGAAGCGCTCAAAGAATATCACAGAATACTACATAGTGATGATATGGAAAGAAAAATCCCAGCTGGACAATGCAGAAACTCTTCCTGGTTATTATACAGATATGCAAAAGGGTATGTGTGATATGTTGAATATCTGTTAATGATGAATATTTAGCACACTTAGAGTTCTAAAGATTTTAATCACACATAATTCAGTTGCCAGAACTTATTTCCTTTTACTAATTGTCATGTTCTTAGAAAACAGCCTCTATATATGCATTGTTTTTCGACATTAATTGAAACATAATTTTTAAATCTGTTTTTTAAGGATTTATTGGAAATAAACACTTAAGTCTCTAGATGTTATAAGGAAATGAGCGCTTAAGAAGAGTTTGGAGAAGTCACAACTGAATTTGTACACTGATTCCAATGATTGCTACATCTGCAATTTTAGATATGTTATTTTACTTTTCTGAATTTAATTTTTTTCATATTTTTAAAGTAAGGGTAGTAATTCCAAACTTGTATGGATATTGGAAACAATAAATGTGCATGAAAAACTTCTAATCCTACCACCCTGCCATTCTTCCTATTCGCTTATTATCACCAATCTGACAGTATTTCCTTGGGTCCTATCAAAGACACTGACCAATGGTGTAATTTTCTCTATTTATCCAGTTCCAGATTGACTGTAAATGTATTCCATTATTCCTGAAGACCTCGGGAAGTTAGAGACTTGAAAGCTTGAATGAATACAAAGCTATTTGACCTATATTTTGCTACCTCTTGTCTTGGTTCACATTTTAACACAGAAAATATTGCCCACAACCCAGTGATTTTATTCTCTAAGATTTCCTCCAGGCACAAGACTAAAGATCCCCAGGCTCTTTCCACTAGCTAACAATGCTTCATAGATACAGCCAGTTTTGAAGAAAGTCAGAGCCTAAAATGAAATATGTACTTCTCTACCCATGTCTAAATAAGGGGATACAAATGTGAAATATGGCAAAATTTTAATCCCAAATTCAAGACTACTTAAGTGGATAAACAGAAAGAAGAAAAAAGGAGTTCTATTTTAGCATTAATTCCCATCAGTATTAGAGATCGTTGATTCCACAAAAACTGGAATATGAAATTTAGCCATAACATCATCATGAAAATTACAAAATTAATTATATATTTACCTTATAAATACTATTATGTAAAGATATTGGTAACCCCTACTAGAAATTTTAATGAAACATTAAACTCTAAATCAAATTTATATTGAGGCAATTGCTTCAGATTCTTCAAAAGCAAACAAATTCCTTAAGTGTCCTTCATATGTAATACTACTGAGGGCATTTTTAGATACCTGAGATGATATTAAATTCATTACATTTGAAATAAGTCTGGATAAAGAATGCATATCATCTGGTTAATTTATTATTAAGAAGCTTACCTTCAGAAAAATTAAGGTAAGGAAGCAAGGAATGTTTTAAAATGTATTATGATTAGAATATTTTGGTAAGAATGATTTTTAAATGATGGAGCTAAAGAGTATTTATGTGAAAGAGAAGGGAATGGAATAGCTAATTTTCAATTATTTAACATATAGTTATTTATACACATGTTCACACAAGCACAGGCACACACACTCATATGCCTTAATGTGTAAAGATGTATTTATATAAGATTGAAAAGCTTTAGAGAAAATTCATTAACTCATTTAGCTGAGCAAAAATAATGTAATACTAACTCTGGATTTGATGTTGTACTAAATTATGGAAGATATTACCATTGGGATAGGCTGGATAAAGAGTGCACAGGACCTCTTGGCACATTTCTTTGAAACTGATGTGAATCTATAATTACACTAATTTTTGGGGGGCTATTTTTTTTAAAGTAAAGAGCTTTTAGAGGGAAATTACGCTGTGGTTTTGAAACCAAGAGGGTATATTTTAATTGCACATGTTAAAAATTATTATAGGAACTAAATGTGACTGTAAGATTAAACATGAGAAATAGAGGATCAATAGGAATTTTAAAATCTATTCTTCTTGTATATAAATGGAAAATTGCTTTTATGCATTTACCTGGACTTTATGGTTATAATCATAATCCATAACTTTTATTAAACAATTATTAATTTATTATTTGAGAGAGAGAAATCACATGCATGTGTACATACTAGCAGAGGGAAAAGCAGAGGGAAAGAATCTCAAGCAGAGTTTGCACTCATTGTGGGGTCCAACATAGAGGTCTATGCGAGGCTAAATCCCACAACCCTGAGATCATGACCTTAGCCAAAAACAAGGGTTGGGTGCTTAACAGACTGAGTCACCCAAGCACCCCACATAATCTATAATTTTATGTGGGAAACATAGTAGAAAAAAGTGAGTATATGAAACATGGGAAAAATTTTCTGGACAAAATTTAAAACAGTATTTACTGTTTCCCTCTTTGAGTAGAAAGTCTAGGGAGAGTCTGTTCTATAGAAAAGAATGTTTTCTTTTGAGTTCACTAAACATCTTAATTCTAGACAGTGAACTTAAAAAGTCTCTATATCCTCATTTGAAATCCAGGGCCATAATATATTTTTTCAAAATGTTATTTTTATATGTTGTAGCACCATAAAATATTTGTTATAATTAATTTATAAATTAATAGAAATAACGAAATATGTCTTAAAATGGTCTGATAGAAGTTTATGAAACACTTTAAAATGATGCTAAAGAATGAAATAGGGCAACGGGTGGCTCAGTCTGTTAAGTTTTTGCCTTTGGCTCAGGTCCTTAAACTAGGATCCTGGGATTGAGTCCCACATCAGGCTACCTACTCAGTGGGGTGTCTGCTTTTTCCTCTGCCTCTCCCCATTGTACTCATACTCTCTTTCTCTCTCTTTCTCTCATAAATAATAAATATTAAATAAATAAATAATAAATAAATACGATCTTTTTAAAAAAGGAATGAAATAAAGTTGTACAGATTCATTTGAGATATTTATTTTCTAATTAAAATTAAATTAAAAATTAAAATCTTACTGTGCAAAGATTAGTATAATTTTGCTTTTCTATAAATTCTTATTTGAAGTGAACATGGTGGGGATCCCCGGGTGGCGCAGCGGTTTAGCGCCTGCCGTTGGCCCAGAGCGCGATCCTGGAGACCCGGGATCGAATCCCACGTCGGGCTCCCGGTGCATGGAGCCTGCTTCTCCCTCTGCCTGTGTCTCTGCCTCTCTCTCTCTCTGTGACTATCATACATAAATGAATTTAAAAAAAATTAAAAAAATGAAGTAAACATGGTCTGTTTGCATCAAATAGAAATGGAATGAATCATAGAAATTAGTGATTTTTCAATCCATACCTGGAGAGTAGCAGGATTTCCATAATATTCTGAAAGAATAGTGTTAGGTTTATTATTGAAGAAAGATCTATTGAAGTAGATCTCCTTTTCACTTATATATAATCTCCTTTCAAACTATTAGCTATGGTCTCTTCATTCACCAATCTCTGCTCACCAGTGTACATCATCAGGATAACGTTGGCTTGAATTCATGTTTTCTCTTTATTACTCGCCTCTGGTTAAAATAGGAGAGTCAGCTTATAAATTTGATTGAATAACTAGATATACAACTTCTTCTAGTTTCTTTGTAGAGTTTTAAGCTCACTCTGCTTTTCAAAGGAGCAGTATTCTTTCACATAAATGATATTTGGGCAGCTTTGGGAACTTACATAGACATTAATATGGAAGAAGAGTTGGAAAGAACAGTAATTGAACTGCTGAGATAATTCCTGTCAGCTGCAGTGCTCAGAACTGGCTTGTGTCCATCTGAAGCCTTCTGGTCCTGTGGTCTCACTGAAGGCAGCATTCTGCATATTATTTTTGATCGAGTTATGCTTGAATAATTTTGGCTGAAGATGGAACATTTTCACACTCTTCAGAACTTTACAGTTGCACTTGCTAATAAACCCATGGGATTATTTAATTTCCTTTTAACTATGAGTTAGTTCTGAATTATAGTTCTGTATTTAAAATTTATGATATAAATTTTCACTTGTAAGAATGGTAAAAATCTATCGTATTGAGACATTATAACCCAATTTAGTCCTAGTTTTTTTGTTGAAATAAATAATCATTATAATGTATTCTTCTGTCTTAGTCTGGTAGGACTGCCATACAAATATCATAATTTGGTGATTTAAAAAATAGAAATTTGGGATCCCTGGGTGGCGCAGCGGTTTGGCGCCTGCCTTTGGCCCAGGGCGCGATCCTGGAGACCCGGGATCGAATCCCACTTCGGGCTCCCGGTGCATGGAGCCTGCTTCTCCCTCTGCCTGTGTCTCTGCCTCATTCTCTCTCTCTCTCTGTGACTACCACAAATAAATAAAAATTAAAAAAAAAATAAAATAAAAAATAGAAATTTATTTTCTCATGGTTCTGGAGTCTGGAAGCCTATGATCAGGGTAGCGGCATGATCAGTTTCTGGTTATGGTGCTCTTTCTGCCTTCGATATAGCCAACTTCTCTCTGTATCCTATATGGAAGAGAGAAAGTGAGCAAGGGAGCACAAACTCTCTGGCATCTCTTCTTAGAAAGGTACAATCTCATCATGAGGGCCCCATGGCCCTCAAGACTTCATCTAACCTAAATTACCTACCAAAGTTCCTATCACCAAATATCATTACGTTGGGGGTCAGGGCTTCAACATATGAATATTGGGAGGAAACAAATATCTACTATATTAAGAATCTCTTAATTTTTTTTTTTTCTAAACAAAGGACATGGCATTTAAATGTGTCCATAGAGGGAACACTGCACAATGACCATAGCACTTGACAACCTTACTAAAGCACCATACTATTTTGTATTGAAAATAAATGTAGAATTTATAAAGGGCTTATATGTAGTTGTGAATTTGTTTCCAGGAAATACTGAGAGGGAAAATCTATCTGCCCTCTCTAGTTGGTGAATCTAAGACTCAGAGAGGATCCATGACTTAGCCAACAAGTTCTAAAAAGAGGAGCTCAGGTTTTCATCCTGGCTTCTTGAAGAACCCTAATGTTCCTAAATGTTATTTTACTCTTATATAATAAAATATGTTTTCCAACATTTCTATTGATTTTCTCAATAGGTCAATAGACAAAAACTTTGGCTAATCATTGGAATTATTTTTTTCTCAATTTTACTTCCCTATAACTAATCTTTTCCTTTATTGACTAATGATTTGGATATTATTTCTTAGGCAATAATCATCAATCTAAAAATTACAGAGTTATGAATTTCTAGTAATCTATCATGGTAAGTAACAAGCTTCTTTAACATATTTCACTAGAACATTTTTTTGTGGTTACACAGTGAAGAAATTTTCCTTATTCTGCTAAAATGTTCTTAAAAAGAGAGACAAAAATGTTAAAACCCAATTTTCATGTCATGTTTTCCTATTTCTTGTTTTAGTACACTCTCTGAATTCTTTCAGATTTGTATATTTCTGTCAATATTCAAGACCTCAAAGCAAACCAAAGTATTTCTATAGAAATCAAACTTAATTCAGAGTACCTGGAATGGGCACTCACTTCAGAATAAAATAGCATTTGGTTTGATATCTGAATCTGTATCTTAAGGGATATCTGATCTTGAGCAATTAAATTATTTTTACACACAAATTTTTAGGTAAAAAAATAAAGGGTAGTAATTACTCTAATATTTACTATGTAGAATTGAGGCAAAAATTTAATGGATTAAATGATATATCTCTTTGGGTAGTAGCCATGTACATGGTTGAAATATAAACTAGCTAGTTAATTCTATTTGTTATAAAAATTTTAGCACTAGTCCCTTTGTTGTGTATGACATTGCTTTGGGGTCAGCATATTATTGCTTTCAGTTTTGAAAACAATTCAAGATTCAGAAATTTGGAGTCTTAATGTGAAAACATTATAGCAGGAAAGTGAGTGATGAGTTGTTGGTACATTATATGTTTTTTTATAAATGAAAATAGGAATGAGAACTGGTATTAATGTGGGTATCTACTTCAATAAGGTCTTAAGCCTATTAAGAAATTACTATTTCTAGCCTATTGTTCATAATGATTAATGGCCATATTGAATGACCACTCTAGTAGTTTAACCTGCATATTTAAAATTTCATGTGGTTGAAATCACAAGCTATCATTAGGAAGTATATCAGGTTAGGAAGGACAAATCTGTCATCAATTACATGCCAGAGAATGAGCTGGGGATATTCCCAGCACGAAGTATTGGGAGTTCTTGAAATTAGGAATTTGTCTAAAGTAACCTTCATATATTAATATTTTATACTGACAAACAGAAAGTGATACTAAAGGGGCACCAACAGAAAAACCTACTTGTTATTATTCAGCCATAAAAAAGAATGAAATATTGCCATTTGCAACAATGTGGTTGGAGGTAGATTGTAAAATGCTAAGTGAAGTAAGTTAGAGAAAGACGAACACCGTATGATTTTACTCATATGTGGAATTTTAGAAACTAAACAAGTGAGCAAAGAAAAGAAAGAGACAAGTTGAGAAACAGACTCATAACTATTGGGAACCAACTGATGGTAATCAGAAGGGATGTGGGTAGGAGCATTGGTAAAACAGGTGATGGGATTAAGGAGGGCACTTGTGATGAGCACTGGTTGATGTACGGAATTTTTGAAATACTATATTGTATACTTGAAACTAACATAACATTGTATGTTAATTGTACTGGAATTTTAAAAAAGAGTCTGCTTTTTGGTTTATCTCTTTTTTCTGTGTTCGTTTCTTAAATTCTACATATGAATGAAATCATAAGATATATGTCTTTCTCTGTCTAACTTATTTCACTTAGCATTATACCCTCTAGATCCATCTATATTGCAGCAAACAGCAAGATTTCATTATTTTCTATAGCTATATTATATATACCACTTCTTTATCCATTCATCTATTCATGGACACTTGCACTGCTTCCATAATTTGACTATTTTACATAATGCAATAAACACAGGGGTACATATATCTTTTTGAATTAGTGTTTTTGTATTCTTTGAGTAAATACCTCATAGTGGAATTATTTGGTGTTCTGTTTTGTTTTGTTTTTGAGTTTTATAAACTCTTTATATATTTTGGATAGTGACCCCTTATCAGATAAGTCATTTGCAAATATCCTCTCCCATCCAGTAGGTTGTTTTTTTAGCATTGTTACTTGTTTCCTTTGCTGTGCAGAAACTTTTTATTCCAATGTAGTCCCAAGAGTGCATTTTTGCCTTTGTTTCCTTTGCCTCAAGAGACATATCTAGAACAATGTTGCTATAACCAATGTCAGAGAAATTACTTCTTGTGCCCTCTTTTAGGATTTTCATGGTTTTAGGTCTCACAATTAGGTCCTTAATGCATTTTGACTTTATTTTTGTGCATGGTGTAAGAAAGTAGTCCAATTTTATTCTTTTGAATGTAGCTATCCAGTTTTCCCAGTACCATTTGTTGAAGGAACTGCCTTTCCCCTGTTGCATATTCTTGCCTCTTTTGCCAAAGATAGACCCATAATTGTGTGTTTATTTCTGGGCTCTCCATTCTACCTCATTGAAGTGTCTGTTTTTGTGCTAGTATTGTATTGTTTTGATTACTATAGCTTTGTAGTATATCTTGAAATTCTGGGATTGTGATACCTTGTTTTGTTCTTTTTCAAGATTTCTTTGGCTATTTGGGGTCTCTTGTGGTTCCATACAAATTTTAAGATTATTTGTTCTAGTTCTATATAAAATACAGTTCATATTTTGATAGGGATTGCAGTAAATGTGTAGATTGCTTTGGGTAGTATGGCCACTTTTAACAATATTTGTTCTAACAACCCATGAGCATGGAATATCTATTTCTTTGTGTCATCCTCAATTTCTTTCATCAGCATTTTATACTTTTCAGTACAGTTTTTTCACCTCCTTGGTTAAGTTTGTTCCTAAGTATTGTATTATTTTTGGCATAACTGTAAATGAGATAGTTTTCTTAATTTCTCTTTCTGCTGCTTTATTATTAGTGCATAGATAAGCAATGGATTTCTGTATGTTGATTTTGTTTTCTGCAATATTATTGAATTCATTTATCAGTTCTAGTTTTTTTATGGAAACTTCAGGATTTTTCATATATATAATCATGTCATCTGCAAATAGTGGAAGGGGTACATAAATATTTATAATTGTTATATCTTTTTTTTTGTATGTTTATGATTAGGTAATATTTTACTCTGTCTCTTGTAATAGTCTTTGTTTTAAAGTCTCTTTTGTACAATATAAGTATTGCTCCTTCAGCTTTCTTTTTCTTTCCATTTGTGTGATAAGTGCTCTTCCATCCTTTCACTTCCAATCTGCATATATCTTTTGGTCTGAAATGAGTCTCTTATAGGTTGCATATAGATAGGTTTTGGTTTTTTTAAATCCATTCAGTTACCCTTTGTCATTGGAGCATTTAGTCCATTTACATTCAAAATAATTATTAATGGGTATGTATTTATGGCCATTTTGTTACTTGTTTTATGGTTGTTTTTGTACTTCTGTTGCTTCTTCACTTATAGTTGGATGGCTTTCTTTAATGATATGCTTCAATTATTTTCTCTTTGTTTTTGCATACCTATTAAAGATTTTTGATTTGTGGTTACCATTATTTGTTTTGTTCTGTTTTTTAGTTTTATATATATATATATATATATATATATATATATATATATATATAGTCTTCAAATTTGTTAGTCTATTTTTCATCTTCTTCTAGTCTCCTATTTAGTCCCTCTAGTGTATTTTTAATTTCAGTTATTGATTCTATGTCTCTGATTGGTTCTTTCATATATTTTCTATCTCTTTGTTTAAGGTCTCAGTGATATCATCCACTATTTGCTCAAGTCCAATCAGTATCTTTATGACCACTTTGAATTCTCCATCAGACATATTGCTTATCTCTATTTAATTTAGCTCTTTTGCTGTGACTTTTATCCTGGTCTTTCATTTGGGAAATGCTCCTCTCTCTCCTCATTTTGTCTAGTTCATTGATATCTCCTGACCTTGAAAGTAGTGGCCATATAAAGAAGAGGTCTTGTAGTGCCCTGTAGAACAATGTCCCCTGTTCATTAGAACCAGGTACTCATAGGTGTCTTCTATGTGTGTTGTATCTGCCCTACTGTTGTGGCTGAGTGATGTTTGTTTGCCTTTAGGTCTGCTGTTTGAAATGGCCCTCTTTGTATATTGTAGGCAAGGTTTGGTTCTATGTTGCTAAGGGGCCAGTCTGAAGCTAGCGTGGGTTTGAATTTCATCAGACCAAAAGTCTGTCCTCAATGCATTTACTGGAATTGAGGTTGCACTAACCTGCAGCATGCATCCCCTGCACTGTCCCTATGAGAGGCTTTCACTGGTGGGTGCGGCCTGCTGTCAGATCAGATGTCTACCACCAGTCTGTATGTTGGGGTCACAGTGACCCTGAGCTACCAGGGTCTCTGTTTGTGCTGCCTCCTGTGCGGTTGTTTGTTTGTTTGTTTGTTTTGGTGGATGGGACCAAAAATCAGATCAGATGTGTGCTCCTAGTCCACTGCCAGGGCTGCCATGGAACTGGTGAGTATGGTTATTTTCACCTTTCCCCTAGAGTAAAAGTTAACATTAGAGTGATGCTGGCCACTGCTGGGGCTACTTGAAGAATGAGATGTGTTTGGCAATGTCTTGGATGAACTTCACCTGAATGAGAGAGGGCAGTCCCCAAGAGAACACAGAGGTGGGGCATGCAGTGTTAGTAAGTTAGGTGGTGAGTGTTCATTCTGGTTCCAGTGTCCATTCTGTCCACGTATCTAGGCTGGGGGGCAGGGGAGAAAAATGATGCCTGCTAGCTCTTTTGTTCTTTGAGAATTATTCTAAAGATTCCTGATCCACCAGTGAAAATTCTGATATTAGTAAATACATTTCTTTCCTATATGTGCCAGGCACTTTCAAATTGCTGTTTCTATGCTCTATATCAGCAGAATTATTTACTATGCTATCTTCTTAAGGGTGGCAAATGTTTTATATCACCTTCTACCTCTCTCAGAGATGAACCAGTTGATTTTTAAAGCTCTAGATATTATGCCCCACTGATTGTGAAATCTCACCAAGTTAGGCCCCTTTGGTTTTCAAAGCCAAATGTTTTGTGGACTTGTCTCTATAAAGCAGGTCCCCTGTTTCTGGGGTACCTGCTGTAAAGTCTATTCTCTTCTTTGTGCTTTTGTGTCCCTTCTGTTTATGTTCATTTAGTATTGCAGGTAATTTGGTTCCAACCATGTCTCCACACTTCCTGCCATTTTATTTTTTTTAATGTGGCCTGCTCTTTATTATTAGTGTGGAGTCTCTTCTTTTAGTCTTTAGTTCATTTTCTTGGTTGGTTATATAATATGGCTTTTATGTAGGAGTATCCATGGGATAAGGTGAGCTTAAGATTCTCCTACTGTGCCATCATTTCAGTCTTTATAAGCATGATTTAAAAAAAAAAACACTTTTTAATAATGACTTTTCAAAATTTTAATTGAAAATTTATTAAAATTTAAAATTGGGAAGAACTGATACATTTATAATATTATATATTCACAATTATATATACTATGTATATACATAAGATTGTGTGTTATACAGAATATTTACTGTATTATATATACACACTGAGGTATGTCAAAAACTATCCTTGTATTTCATAATCTATGATTTTCTTAGTAGGATTTTGAAGCTGATTTTTGAAAAGCTCAGACTCATGTATTTTTAAAATTTATCCCCATTGATTTATGACTTTGTAGATATGATGTCTCTTGCATTATATCTTCCTAATTGTTATTAATTATATGGAAGAAAATGATTTATGGTGAGGACTTTGTCTATCTATCCTTCTTTCATTTCCATTTCTTTTCTTCTAACCATTCTTTTGTTCAGGTGTTCAGATTCCTCCCATATATTTTGTAACTCCAACTCTACCTCCAACAGTTTGATTATGATTATGCAAAGTTAGTCAAGATACTCTTTTTTTTAAAGAGTATTTATTTATTTATTTATTCATGAGAGACACGGAGAGACAGAGACGTAGGCAGAGGAAAAGCAGGCTCTCTGAGGGGAGCCCAATGCAGGACTCAATCCCAGGAATCCAGGATCATGACCTGAGACAAAGGCAAACACTCAACCACTGGGCCATCCAGATGTCCCAGTCATGATCCTCTCATTGTTTTTCTTAATGACTCAATTGGGAATGGGTATATGGCCCAATTCTTGCCATTGATACCTGAGCAGTACTTTTTGTTGGACTTCAAGGGATAGTATCATCAGTCATAATACCATATAACCAAAAGAAACAACTTTATATTTCTTTTTAAGGTTTTTGCTTTTCATGGTATAATTTCTTAAATCTTTTGCCGGTATCTTATCAGCCTAAAAGTGAAACATTTAATCTAAATGAAGACAGATCAAGAGCATCATAGGAAAAGTAGAGCTAGAACATTGAATGTAATAAATCTGAAGCCTATTCTACCTATGAATTTCTATGTAAAATAATGTCTTCATATCTCTATGTCAGTTTGAATCAATGATTCTTTTATTATTGAAGCCCAAACCAGCTTAACTAATAACCAACGTGTTTGTATTTCTTTTGCAACCTTATACCCCATGAATGTTCTTATAATACATTTGATTGTTTTAGGGTTTGAATTATATCATCTAAAATAACCATGAGTTCTAAGTTGTAAAGAGCTTGAAAGTTATCACTTAATTTCTTATAAAAAAACAAAAAAGCAGAAAAATACCCCCTGAAAATCAACAACTATTCATGGGAACTCAACAGATTGCCGAGATTGTAGGGCAGTGTACTATCCTGAAATTTGAGAGTACAGATAAATCTAGAAATTCACAATTGAGATCTCTTATCTGTATCAGAAGCTGCTAAAGCCATATATTGGTAGGAATTCTTAAATAATCATTTTTAAAAAATTACTGGAAGCTGACTGAATCAGTGAAGTGTGAGAACTCCTGAAGGCCATAATCTTGGGGTTGGAGGCACACTTTCCTACATTTTACCTCCAGGAAATTTATCAGACTAGGTGGTTTCTAAGAAACATTTATTAAGGGCACAGCTCAGGGACACAAACCCACTAAAAGACAGACATTTCATCATAAGGTAACAGAATGCCTCTGTTCTCCCACACTTACAACCACACCAATAGGGTTCTAGTACAATAACAGTGGATTGTATATAAAGACTAAAGAAAGGACACTAGAGGATTTGAAAATGCGAGCATCTACTGGTAAAGCAAACATTAAATATAGCCTAAACTCTAGTCAGACTAAAGTAAAACCTCACACTGGTGGCCTCTTTACTTCAGTTACCTTGGTAACAATTCAATGGTCTTTCAACAAAAATTATAGGTATGCTAAAAAGAAAAAGAAAAGATTCAAAGTAATTATCAGAACTTGTCTCAGATATGACACAGATAGTGGAATTACTAGACATAGAATTTAAAAGAATTACACATAGTATGTTAAGAACTCTAATTAAAAAAAAAAAAAAGACAATATGGAAGAACAGAAAAGACAGTAATGTAACCAGAGAAATGGAAACTCTAAGAAAGGATCAAAATGCTGGAAGTAAGAATGCTAATAGAAATGAATGATATCTTTGATAGAATCATTAGTAGACTGGACATGGATGAGGAAAGAATAAGGAAGTTTAAAGATATGTTTATAGAAACATAAAATGAAAATGAAAAAAGAAAGAATAAAATCAAAAAGAATAGAATGACCATGAACTATGGAGAATTATGAAAGGTAACATCTATGTAATTGGCATACTAAGAAGAAAAAGAGAATAGAATAGTAATGTTTGAAGTAATGGCTCACAACTTTCCCAAATTAATGACAGACACTAAATATCATACACAAGAAGTTCAGAAAACATTAAGGAAAATAATCCCAAATAATTTACATTTTAGAGACATCAGGTTCACATTGCAGAAAACTAAAGACAAAGAAAAAAAACCTCAAAAGGTGCTGAAGAATAAAAACACTCTGCCAATAGAAGAACGATGA
Organism: Canis lupus familiaris; assembly: GCF_011100685.1. Lineage (NCBI taxonomy): Eukaryota > Metazoa > Chordata > Mammalia > Carnivora > Canidae > Canis > Canis lupus. The sequence continues at coordinate 28,505,548 of NC_049255.1, forward strand.
TACAAATTATATAAAACTTCTTGTCATAAACCATGCAAACAAGAAGAGAGTGGAACAGAACATGTAAAGTATTAAAAGAATAAGAAAATTTTAAAAGCACCCACCTGGATTTATATATCCAGAAAAGTTGTTCTTCTAAAATGAAAAAAATAAATAAATAAATAAAGATTTGTTAAGGCAAAAACTGAGGGAATCCATCACCAATAGACTTGTCTTTGAACTTAACGTTCAAAGAAGTTCTTCACAGAGCAGGAAATGATGGAGATCAGAAACTTGAATCTAGATGAAAAATAAGAATGTTGGCCAGCCCCAGTAGTTTCATGGTTTAGCGCTTCCTTCAGCCCAGGGCCTGATCCTGGAGACCCGGGATCGAGTCCCGCGTTGGGCTCCCTGCGTGGAGCCTGCTTCTCCCTCTGCCTGTGTCTCTGCCTCTCTCTCTCTCTGTGTCTCTCATGAATAAATAAATAAAACATAAAAAAAAAGAAAAAGAAAAAGGAAGAATGTTGGAGGAGGAACAAATGAAAATAAATAATAAAATAATTTTTCTTCTTAATCTTAAAGATAACTGTTTAAGATAATAATAATCTAATGTATTGGGTGATAATAGCATATGGTTAAGCGAAATCAGTGACAGCCGTCCTGAGATGGGAGATAGCGGGAATACTCTTATAGTATCTATACCGCTTACAAAATAATACAGTGTTTTTTTGAGGTGGACTTAGATTATTTTAAAAATGTGTTTTCAAACTCTATTCAAATTCATTAAAATTTATTTTTAAAATGTATAATTAATATTCTAAGAGAGGAAATAAAATGGACTCATATAATATGTTCAATTAAAACCAGAGACTCCACAGAAAAAGATACAAAGAAAAAGTCCACCAAATTGGAAACAGATGCAAACATGTAGATACTAATTTAGCTCTATCAGTAATTACTTTAAATGTAGAAAGTCCAATTATGCCAATTAAAAAACAGAGACTATCAGAGTGCATTTTTTTTAAAAAAAGACCTAATTATATGCTGTCTACAAGGAACCCAGTTTAAATATAAATATTCAGGTTAAAATATAAAGGGATGATATACCACGCTAACATAAATAGAAAGCTAGACTAGCTGTATGAATTCAGAAAAGCCTACCTCAGAACAAGGAAAATATCAGAAATAGAGAAGATATATAATGATAAAGAGTCAGTGCTCCAAAAAGACATAACAATTCTCAATATCTATATAGCTAACAACATGCTGTTAAAATACATGAGGCAAAAACTGATGGAACTGTAAAGAAAATAGATGAGTCCATTATTACAGTTGAACATCTAACATGCTTCTCTGAGTAATTGATAATCAAGCACCCAGAAAATTAGTTAAGGATATAGTTAACCTGAATAGCACTATTGGTACACTTGTTCTAATTGAAAATAATCCTGACTTTCTCCTGCTTTCCAGTATTTGTATCTCTATAAAAAATTACTTTCAGTGGAAAAATTATCCATCGTGATGGTAGGATTTGTGTGAAAGTGAGAACTTTCTTTTATTTTACTTCATAAAATGCAAGTACACTTTCCACCACTTATTAGTCATTTCTGTTGTACTTTTTTTAGATAAGCCTTGCTCAAAATGTGGGTAGTCCATGTTGACAATTGAGAGAAGGCATCTTTGCTTGGATATATTTCCTTTTTTTGGTTGTAATGACGAAAAGTAAGGTCAGAACTCTGCTATAAAAATCAGAGTAATTTTATTCTTCTCCCAGAGATTGGTCATGAGATACATGTGATCTGGGCAACATTTTCTGCAAAAACAAACCAAAAAAAAAAAAACCCTCCTGATTTTAGTTTTTTGCATCATACAGCATGAATAATACAAAATATTAATCAAATGTATTTTAGAAAAAATACTTACTATAAAAGATCTCTTAAAAATTCCACATAAGAATTTGAAAGAATTTGAAAATCACTATTTCTACTAGTAGTTGTGCTAATAGAGCAGACTAAAATTAGACATGACTATGGTTAGTAACTAATATTTTATAAGTATCAATCAATATTGATATGTATCCAAATATCTTAGAATTTCTGCTTATTTCTGTCTGGCCAAGGAACTTCGCATTTAATTGAGAGATAACCATGATATAAAGTACATGAGGAATTAAAAGCATGTTTTCAATCTGATACTTATCTATGTGTCATCATGGATGGCCTGTCCAACCAATGGTATTTGCCCTAATGGGACATATGTGAATATTAACAGAGCCTAATATGTAATTGGCAGAAACTTAAGGAAATTAAAGTTCTTAAGGATGATATTTGGCCAATATTTGATATCAATAGAGTTGTGAGCAACCTGAAAGTTTATTGGGTGAGGCTTTAACTGCTGCACCTTAATCTCAAGTATATATTTTTTCTTTCTCTTTCCATTGTAGAGAGCCCATGTGATATTTGCAATTAGGAAGTTAATATATATAGCATTCTAAATTATACTTTTGTAAAACAAGCTTGATTATTCATATATTTTTTAAAATGTATCTATATATGGGAGGCCTGGGTGCCTCGGTGGTTGAGCATTTGCCTTCGGCTCAGGGCATAATTGATCCCAGGGATCAAGTGCCCTATCAGGCTCCCAGCATGGAGCCTGCCTCTCCCCCTGCCTATGTCTCTTCTTCTGTCTCTGCCTTTCATGAATAAATAAATAAAATCTTTAAAAAAATGTATCTATGTTTGAGAGAGAAGGTCAAGGAGAAGCAGAGGGAGAGAGTCTTAAGCAGACTCCTGTTGAGTGCAGAACCTGACCTGGGGCTGGATCTCATGACCCTGAGATCACAACCTGGGCCAAAACCAAGAGTTGGTTGCTTAACTGACTGTGCCATCTGGACACCCCAAGAATTTATAATTTTTTGTTTTCTCCTTGGTCTTTGTCCTTTCTTAAAACTGAATATACCAATGTATGTAATTGGAATATGAATGTTTCCTATGTCGTGTCTTTGATTAGTTTTTGTTCTAGGAGAAAGCAGATAAAGATTTTTTATTGGGAAAACATTTGGTTGCATAACAATTTATGTTTAGCTGCCCACCCTTCCTGTTCTCCAAACCTCTTACCTAGAGATACTGACTTGTTATCTTCTTTATTAGTTTGTGTGTCTATTCTGTGCAGCCTAGATTGCACAGACCCCTGTTTCCTGTCTGCCTACACATCTTGTTATAGCTTGCTTTATACTGGTTGTCCGAACTTATTAGTAATAATTGTACCTTCTATGCCTTTCATTTCAGTATCAATGTCTTTCCTTTTGAATGCCTAGTCTTTATCTTCTTTTACATTCACTCATTTATCTACATTTCACTTAACCATTGTTCACTTAAATCCTTTCTCCCAGCTCTACCTTAACAATTTCCAAGTCTTTATAGACTTCTACTCAGCATCTGCATCTGTGTTTCTCTTCTACTTTAAATTCTGGAATCATGATTCTGTAGCCTGGAGTTTTAAATCTAAAAGTACTCAGGATTAGATGACAGCAGTATATTTCCAGGGATTGATTTGTGTGTTTTGTATTTCCCTTCCTAATTATTCTTTCTTTGAGAACCTAAGGGCAACTTTTTTTCTTCCTTCACCTTAAAGTGAAATATAAATATATACACTAAAACTTTCTAGCCTAAGTAGATCATAGAAAGATTCAAAAGTATGCTTGCCTGAAATAGATGAAATTAGGAATAGAAGAAAGGAGGGGATGAGGCAGAGGGTTGACCTGAATTAGAAAGAGAGGAATGGAAAAAGAGAGAAAAAGGAACTTATATCTCAAAGACCATGAGTGGAATAGAAGGATGTAGCACAAAATACTGCTACAGACGTAATATCATCACCAGGACATATTCAGGTCTCTCACGACAAGATATGGATAATTTTTTCAACCCATTGAGGATGACAGCCTGAAGGAACTTTTACTTTCTGATTGAAGTAGAACTTCTCAGGATTAAGTGAGGCAGTGGTAGGAATAATGCCAGTGTTATAAGTGCTATAAAATAAATTTCTATATTTTTAATAAACAAAATGGCAAAAAGATCTTAACTTCTAAGAAAGAAATCACATATTTTTAAAACGAAGGTTTCTTTCTTTGGCTTCCACTTCCATGTTTTCTCATAAGCCGAATGAAGATGTATTCCATTAAGTATTTCTATTTGTTAGACACTATTCTCTGTCTTTGAATTTTAAGAATACCTATAAAAATTTTTATCACTAATTTTCCTAACAAATTCAAAGATAAAGAATGTTTCACTGTGTTTGGATGTTTCATCTTTTCAGGGAACTGAAAGTAATACATAGGTTTTAATGACTGTACTATGAGCTTTGTTATAGACTTTTAAATTTATATCTATACAAATAAAACTGGAGATGGTGAAAAATTATACTTAATGTGATATGATTATTTATAATATAAAACATTTTAGAAAAAATAAGTTTTTGTATTACCTGTTTTGGCCTAATAAAATGAAATTTAAAATCTTACATGTGTATACTGAGGCAATCATATTAGTTATTTAAAAATAAAATCTGAAAGGTATTATAAGGGAAAGGAGGGGAAATGAGTGGGAAAAATTAGAGAGGGAGACAAACCATGAGAGACTCCTAACTCTGGGAAACGAACAAAGGGTGTGGAAGGGGAGGTGGGTGAGGGAAAGGGGTAAGTGACAGGCACTGAGAAGAGCACTTGATAGGATGAGCACTGGGTGTTATAATATCTGTTGGCAAATTGAACTTAAGTAAAAATAAATGTAAAAAATAAAATAAAGAATAAAATATGAATGTTAATGAATGTGAAATAAATGTAAATATTAATTTCAGCATACTACTCACTATATGACTTGAAAAAGTATATTTGTTGAAATCTTTTCTTTCTTGGAGGATTGCAAAGAATACAATTGCAGATATTTAATCAGATTGAAACTTAAGTATCTTAGAATGTATATTCTATAGTAGATAAATCAGAAAATTGTGTTTATAATCATATATAAGATTTAACACAAGTATTACATGAAAAATTTTATTTTTTCCCCTAAAATACAAAAAAATATTCCTTAAAAATGTTACAATTATTCATACATAATTCATAGTATGTTAGTAACTGTAACTTTAATTGGTGATAAATTTTTGAATTGCACTATGAAGATAAATACTAAGTTCATTTTGAAGAGATGAACATTCACATAGATTATGAGACCTTTTATGTATAAATTGTATATACTTAATCATCTGCAATCTAGTCTCTAATTAAAGAACAATTATAGGGTGTCTGGGTGGCTCACTAGGTTAAGCATCTGCCTTTGGCTCAGGTCATGATCCTGGGGTCCTGGGTTCAAGCCTCACATCAGGCTCCCTGAATGGAGTCTGCTTCTCCCTCTGCCTATGTCTCTGCCTCTCTCTCTGTGTGTCTCTCATGAATAAATAAATAAAATCTTTAAAAAAAATTCTTACTGCCAATTTTACCTCTTTTATTGAAGTACAATTGACTTACAATATCCTATTAGTTTCAGGTATACATTATAGTGATTCAATATTTTTATACATTACAAAGGGATCCTCATTTTAAGTTAAGTTACCATCTGTCGCCATAAAAATTTATTATACATCCCCTATCCTGTACACCATATCCCTATGACTTTTTTTTATAACTGGAATTTTGTACTTCTTAATCCTCTTCACCTATTGTTCTGTACCGTAGATCCATCACCCTCTGGTTACCAACAGTTTCCTGCATGTATGAGTCTGTTTCTGGTTTGTTTGTTTGTTCAATCATTTTTTAGATTCCATATAGAAGTGAAATCATAAAGTATTTGTCATTCTCTGATTTATTTCACTTAGCATACCTTCTAGATCCAACCCACAGTTACAATTGGCAAGGTTTCATTGTTTATGGTAGAGTAATAGTCTATTGTGTGTACATATATATCACATTTTCATACCTTGCTATTGTAAATAATGCTGCATTCGACATAGGTGTACATATCACTCTTTGAGTTGTTATTTTCATTTTCTTCAGATAAATATCTAGACTTGGATTTGCTAGATTATATAGTAGTTTTATTTTCAATCTTTGAGGGACCTCCATAATGTTTTCCATAATGGATGCATCAATGTACATTCCCGTCAACAGTGTGCAAGGATTTCCTTTACTCCACATATTTACCAACACATGTAATTTTTTGTTTTTTTTATATAGCCAATATGGCAGGTATGAGGTAATATCTTGTGTTTTTGATTTTTGTTTCTCTGATGATTAGTAATGTTGAGCATGTTTCTATGTACCTATTGGCCATCTTTAATTGAGTCATCTGGGGCTTTTTTGAAATTAGGTTGTGTGAGCTCTTTATACATTAATCCACTTATTGAACCTATGATTGCAAATATCTTCTCCCATTCAGAAGGTTGCCTTTTCATTTTATTGGTGGCTTACTGCGTTGTGAAAAAACTTTTTACTTTGACGTAATCCCATTTGTTTATTTTAGCTTTTTTGCCCTGGCCTGAGGAGATTGAGCCAAAAAAAATATTGTAAGACCAATGTCAAAGATTTAACTGCCTATGTTTTCTTCTAGGAGTTTTATGGTTTCAGCTCTTATGTTCAAGTCTTTAATCCAATTTGAATTTAGTTAGGTATGGTGTAAGCTCATGGTATGGTTTCATTCTTTTGCATGTAGCTGTTCATTTTTAAAAAGTTTAAACACTATTTACTGAAGAGACTATATTTTCCACATGGTATAGTTCTTAAATTTTTTTTAGTTCTATTTAAATTTCAGTTACTTAACATATAGTGTAATATTAGTTTCAGGTGTGCAATATAGTGATTCAACACTTACATACAATGTTTAGTGCTCACCACAGCAAGTGCTTTCCTTAATCCCCATTACATATGTCACTCATCCCTCCACCCACCTCCCCTCTGGTAACCCTCAGTTTGTTCTCTTTAAGAATCTTTTGTGGTTTGTCCCCCTTTTTCTGCCCCCCCCCTTTTGCTCATTTGTTTTGTTTCTTAAAGTCCACATATGTGTGAAACTATATGGTATTTTTCTTTCTCCGAGTGCAGGTTTTTCATCTCTTAGGTTAGGTTTGTTCCTAGGTACCTTATTATTTTTGGTGAAGTTGTAGGTGTAGAAGAGTTAATTTCATTATTGGTGTATAGAAATGCAGCGGGTTTCTATAGGTTGATATTGTACCCTGAAACTTTGCTGAATTCATGTATCAGTTCTAGCCCTTTTATGGTGGGGTCCAGGGTTTCTATAGAGAGTATCATGTCATCTTCAAATAGTGAAGGTTTGACTTCTTTCTTGATGATTTGGATGCCTTTTATTTATTTGTGTTGCCTGATTGCTGTGGCTAGGATTTCTAGTACAGTAGTAAGAAAGGGCATCCCTGTCTTGCTCCTGACCATTGAGGAAAAGCTCACATCATATATTCTTGCTTCCTTTGTCGTAGATTACTGCACCAAGTATGCATGGGCTTATTTCTGGGCTCTTTATTCTATTTCATTAGCCTATGTCTGTTTTTATACCTATACCATACTGTTTTGATTACAATGATCTTGTGGTATAGTATAGTTTGAAATCTGTGAGCATGATGACTCCAGCTTGTTCTTTCTCAAGTCTGCATGGGCTTTTGGGGTCTTTTGTGCTTCTATGCAAATACTAGGATACTTTGGTCTAGTTCCAAATTCCCAGGTATTTTATTCTTTTTGGTGCAGTTATAAATGGGATTGTTTTCTTAATTTCTCTTTCTGGTAGCTCATTATTATAGAAATACAATTTCTGTAAATTTTGTATTCTGCAACATTACTGAATTAATTTATTAGTTCTAACAGGGCTTTTTTTAGTGGAATCTTTCCGGTTTTCTATATATACAATAATATCATCTGCAAGTAGTGACAGTTTTACTTCATTTCTAATTTGGGTTACTTTTATTTCTTTTTCTCACCTAATTGCTGTGGCTAGGACTTCCAATACTATATTGAATAAAAGTGACAAGAGTGAGCATTTTTGTCTTGCTTCTAAGGGAAAATATTTCAGCTTTTCATCAACTTTAATGTTTAAAATATGGGTTTTATTATGTGGAGATGCATTCCTCTATACTGATTTTGTTGAGAGTTTTCTTTTTATCATAAATGGATGTTACATTTTGTCAAAGTCTTTTTCTCTATATTTTAAGATCATATATTCATCTTTTATTTTGTTAATGTGGTGTGTCTTGTTTGATTTCCAAATGTGAATCATCCTTGTATCCCTGGATTAAATCCCATTTGGTTATGGTTTGGTGTCATAACCAAATGGGCTTTAATCCAGGGATGATCCTTTTAAAGTATTGTTGAAAGTGATTTGCTAATATTTTATTGATGATTTTTGTGTCTTTGTTTATCCAGGATATTGGCTTTTATTTTCTTTGGTTTGCAGTGTCTTTGTCTGGTTTTGGTATCAAGGTAATGATGGCCTTCTAAAATGAGTTTGGAAGCATTTCTTCCTCTTCAATTTTTTGTAATGATTTGAGAAAGATAGGTATTCTTCTTTAAATGTCTGATAGAATTTACATGTGAAGCCATCTGGTCCTGGACTTTTGTAGTTTGGGGGGTTTTGTTTTGTTTTGTTTTTTGCTGTTTCACTGTCATTACTTGTGATAGATAAGTCTATTTGAATTTTCTACTTATGAATCAGTCTTGGAAGGTTTGTGTTTCTACGAATTTATTATTTTTCCCTAGGCTTTCCAATAATTTCTTACAGTCTTTTGTATTTATCTGATGTCAGTTGTAACCTCTGCTCTTTCATTTCTGATTCTACTTATTTGGGCCTCCTCTCTTTTTTTTTTTTTTCTTGACAAGTTGGCTAGAGGTTTATTTATTTTATTTATCTTTTCAAAGAGTCAGCTTTTAGTTTTACTTCTTACAAGGCCAGATTAGTAATAATGAGCTCCTTTGTTTTGCTTTTTTGGGGAACTCTTTAACCCACCTTTAATTCTGAGTGATAATCTTCTTGGGTATAGTATTCTAGGCTTAAGTTTTTCCTTTTGGCACTTTAAATATAGTTAACATTCTCTTCTGGCTTGCAAAGTTTCTGCTGAAAAATCAGTTCACAGTCTTCGGGATTTCCCTTGTATGGAATTGTTTTGTTTTGTTTTCCTGCTGTCTTTATAATTTTCTCTTTAACTTTTGATATTTTAATTACAATATGCCTTACTGTGGATCTCTTTGATTTCATCTTGGTTTTGACTCTCTGTGCTTCCTAAATCTGGATGTCTGTTTCCTTCCCCAGGTTAGGGGACTTTTCAGCCATTATTTTTTTTGTAAATAAAGTTTCCTTTCTCCCTCTCTTCTCTTTCGGGACCTCTATACTGTGAGTATTAGTATGCTTGATGTTTTCCCGAGGGTCTCTTAACCTATCCTTACCTTTTTTTTTTTTTTTTTTTTTTCTATTCTGATTGGGTGATTTCCATTATTTTGTCTCCCAGATTGCTGAGCTATTTTTCTATATCATCTGTTCTGCTGTTGTTTCCCATAGATATATTTTTCATTTCATTTACAGTTCTGGTTGATCCTTTCCTATTTTTCTTCTTTTTTGAAGTTCTTGCTGTGTTCTTACATTCTTACCCAAGATCTGTAAGCATCTTTATGACCATTACTTTGAATTTTTTATTAGGGAAATTACTTATCTCCATTTTATTAGGGTTTTTCTCTGATTTATTTTTTAGGGATATATTTTTCAGCCTCCTCAATTTGTTTGAATTTCCATTTATTTCTATGAATTAGGCAGAACAGCTACCTCACCAGTATTTAAAAAGCAGCCTTGCATAAAGTATCCCCTGTGTAGATTATATGTCCTTGGCAGGTTTGGCAGGCCATTTGAACCTGGAAGGTCCTGGGGTACACCTTGATGGGGGACTACCTTGACAAGCCAGTTGGAGCAGGTATAGGACAGGTGGTCCTGAGGCACACCACTTTGGTAGGACACTATGTCAGGTGTAGGCCAGCAAGGTCTCAGGGAACACTTGTGCTAGAGCCACTCTGGCAGGACAGCTAGAGCTGGAATTGGCACATGTAGAGAAGCCTAGGGTGCACTATGCTGAGGTTGCATGGAAAGGCAATTGGAGCTGGTATGGGCCAAGGGTATGGAGGGCACTGGATGGGGGGCTAGCAGACTGGCTAGAGTACCTGGACTCTGCCTCTGCTCATGTGTGATAGTGGAAGGGGAACATAAAAAAAATTTGCTCACTGGCACCTCCAATACTGGAGAGCATTCCGTTAGTTTTCTGCCTATTTGATGGACTCTAAGTTAGTAAACTGACTACTTTCCCTTCTATTCTAGTTGCCCTTTAAACTGCTATTTTTTTTTTGCTGTGCCCAAGGGCAGGCTAGTTTGTTGTAGTGATATGTCTCTCTACTGCAGATCACTATGTCAAGGATAGTGTTCCTTATTAATCATAATTGTTATGCTATAAAAATAC